>NC_063057.1:39668970-39939123 GCF_018812025.1 Megalobrama amblycephala | reverse complement strand
AGGCAAAACATTATGGAGAAAATATTGGTTTTAATTTTAGGTTGATGAAGTCAAATTCAGTTAGTCATATCTTTAAGTCCATAGTCATATTACTCAGTATTGAATTTAAATGCTTTTCATTATTTTAGCCCTTTTCATTTTTTTTTTTTTTATCTTTTTCATTAGAAGTTATTAATATTTTCAACACATCATTGGAAAGAAAACATTCATGTATGTATGTATGTATTTCACCAATAATTAAACTCTGAATTATTCTGACATCTATTTAATTATTCGTATATTGTAGCCTATAATTTCTAAGCACATTTGTGATTTTACACAGCAGCGTCTGAACGGGACTTTTATATTGGCGATGTGACGTCATAAGTCTGCGCCGAGCTCCTGCATTTGTTATGATTCGGTTGGAGAAAGGTTTGTGTTCTTAAACATTGCAACCTGTTCAGGGAATTTTAGATTTTGTAAAATGGCTTAATATTTGTTGAATGTAACATTGTAATACTGTAAAACGTGTGTAATGACATCTAATTATTAAACTAGTGTAATCTAATAAATGTACATATTAAAATACCAAATATAAATCACAGATATTAAGTGTATGTAATTTTAGTGCTAGTTCTAAGCTTTTTTGTGTGTCTAATCAGGCCATTAAAGGTGCAATAGGTGATTTTCTACAGAAACATTTTGTTATGCTGGTTGAAAGTCTCCTCATATCCTGACAGCAAACACTGTTAAATGGTCTAAATGTATTTTATAAATATATATTGTCTGTGGAAGACGTAGGAGCATAAAATGTTCGTTCAATCATTGCGTTCTGTCTGAATGAAATGATAGTACGTGTTCCCTGTCAGTCACAGTGTGTTTGTATAGTACCATTGCACAGCCTGTTCATGCAGACATCACACCAGGGTGTCTAGATACAAACAAGTTAAATTTAAGACCTTTTTAATACCACCTTGTATGAAACTTAAGACCAAACCTGTGATAGAAATACACATTATAGTACATACCTATGTTACATGTAAGAATAAAACAATATTTTCGCTGTCATAAAGGCTATTTGATATGCATTGATATACATTGAACTTTTCATATACATTCTTAAATCTGTATATTTTTTATATTTTCCCCAGGATGTTCTTTACCTTTATAAAGGCCTTTTTTTAATCTTATAAAATGTATGCTTCATTGTTCATGTCAAATTCTTACATTTGATAAATTAATTCAATATGCACTATAGGGCTGTTACCAATTAAATTACATAATTTACACAGCAAAATTACAACTCAAAAAGCTGAATCATTCAGTAACAAAATATCGCTGAGAGTTGCTTTGAGATACGCAATAGTTCTGCTGTGATCTTTGTTTGGAGCTATTTTCATTGGTCTATCGATATTGGGTGTGTAACTACTTGTTTATTGAACTAAAATCAATGTAACGTTTGCAATCGCGAGAATATTCACAAAATAGCTCCCTTGTCATGTTATATTACTTAACTATATTATATTATAAATAAAAAAAACAACATTTTGAATTTTTACCTCAGTATGTTTCTTCTGTGGGATTGTATGCTTTCAGTGCTAGCAGGCTAAAGTTAGCATTTCCCAGATCACCTACTGCACCTTAAACTATCTCTCTGAATTACTGAACTAGAGCTGATTGAGACGCCTCCAGATATTTAGTGTGGATTTATTTTTCTTTCTTTTAATTATTCTCATCTTAAACAGGACAAACACACAGAAAAACTCCTGGTGAAGCAGCTGAGATCCACGTGACACTATTATAAAGATGGAGTTTATTAAAGAGGAGAGTGAAGACATTAAGATTGAAGAAACTTTCAGAGTGAAACAAGAAAATACTGAGACACAAACAGGTTAGTTGAGACGTGGACAAATTTTTTATTTTTTTTATATTATTGACATGAATGGCAGATTTGGGGTTGGCCCATAATAATCCAGCTCTCTTGGTTCAAGTGTTAAGGAGTTTGATAACTGCCAGCTTTCTTGGACTGTCTTGCTGTGTCCTAAAGAAAGCAAACAGTTAACAAAATTGAGAAGAGATTCTGAGATAATGGGTAACTCCACTTTCAGTAGCTTATTGGGTATAGGATTATTGTATAGCATACATGCTGATTACTTTGATGCTTTATGGGTAGTTCATCCAAAAATGAAAAGATCCCATGATTTACTCACCCTCAAGCCATCCTAGGTGTATATGACTATCTTCTTTCAGACGAACACAATCGGAGATACATTTAAACATATCCATAGTCCTCCAAGGTTTATAATGGTTGTGAATGGCTGCCCACATTTTGTAGACAAAAAATGCATCCATCCATAAAAAAAATAAAAAATAAATCTATATGACTACAGGGGGTTAAAGGATTAGTTCACTTTCAAATTAAAATTTCCTGATAATTTACTCACCCCCATGTCATCCAAGATGTTCATGTCTTTCTTTCTTCAGTCGAAAAGAAATTAAGGCTTTTGATGAAAACATTCCAGGATTATTCTCCTTATAGTGGACTTCAATGGAGCCCAAACGTTTGAAGGTCAAAATTACAGTTTCAGTGCAGCTTCAAAGGGCTTTAAACAATACTAGATGAGGAATAAGAGTCTTATCTAGCGAAACCATCGCTCATTTTCCAAAAAACAAAAACAAAAAAAACTTCTATAGACCTTATTTACCAGAGAAACAAGCGCGCCGCCATCTTTATAAAATTGTCTTTGAACTTCCGTTTTGCGGTAGCTCTGTACATTTCTATGGCATCGCTGTCAAAGAATAATTAGTTGGTTAAGTGGATTTACTTGTTGTAGAGTTAATGAAAGTTATCATGAGCATTGTTATGTTTAAAGCAGATGTCTTAACAAATGTCAGTAGGTCGGGAAGATTTTAAAACGAGCAGTTAATTCATAAATGTAATATCGCTGTGGAAATACAAACCGGAAGTCGAAAGACAACGAGAGCAACGCTGAAAAGGGGCGGGGCTACATAAGGTCTATATGTTTTATCAATAAATGCTCATCTTGAACTAGCTCTCTTCTTCTTCTCTATTTGAATTCCGGCAGTGTAGACACTGCTAAGTGTATTACTGCCCTCCACAGATCAAAGTTTGAACTAAATTGTCATATACAATATGCTAGTGCAAGTATATAACAATTAGTTCAAACTTCTTCAAATAGAGAAGAAGAAGAAGAGAGCTAGTTCAAGATGAGCATTTATTGATAAAACGTATAGAAGTTTTTTTTTGTTTTGTTTTTTTTGGAAAATGAGCAATGGTTTCTCTAGATAAAACCCTTATTCCTCGTCTGAGATAATGTAGAATGCTTTGAAGCTGCACTGAAACTATAATTTTGACCTTCAACCGTTTGGGCTCCATTGAAGTCCACTATATGGAGAAAAATCCTGGAATGTTTTCATCAAAAACCTTAATTTCTTTTCGACTGAAGAAAGAAAGATGAACATCTTGGATAACATGGGGGTGAGTAAATTATCAGATTTTTAATTTGAAAGTGAACTAATCTTTTAATAAAGGCCTTCTGAAGTGAATCCATTCGTTTGTGTAAAACAAATATCCTCATTTAAAACTTTATAAATTAAAATAACGCGCTTCTGGCACGACAGGCATGCGCATTCGACATACTACAAAAGGTGTTAACTTCCTCGATGTAGTAGACAATGACATGATGTTCTACACTACGCTATGTCCCACACTATAACGCGTAGTACGTTGTGTCATTGTGTACTACGTCGTTGAAGTTAACGCTTTTTTTGACGTACATCGAATGCGTATGGCTGTTGTGCTGGAAGCTCATTATTTTACTTTATAAAGTTTTAAATTCAAAATGTGGCCAGCTATTTGCAACCATTCTAAACTTTGGAGGACTAAGGATAATTTTTTTTCTGATTGTGTTCGTCTGGAATCATATACCTAGGATTTGAGGGTGAGTAAATCATGGGTTAGTTCCCTTTAAAGGGTTAGTTCCCAAAAATGAAAATTCTATCAATTACTCACCCTCATGTTGTTCCACACCTGTAAGACCTTTGTTCATCTTCAGAGCACAAATTAGTTTTCTTGTTGCTTCATAACATTAAGGTGAAACACTGCAGTTACGTCAACTTTTAAAATGTCATTAGTACCTTTCTGGACCTTGAAGTGGTGATTATATTGCGTCATATACCTCTCATATTTCACCAAAAATATCTTAATTTGTGTTCCAAAGATGAACGGAAGTCTTACGGGTTTGGAGCAACATGATGGTGAATAATTGACAATTTTTTGGGGGGGTGAACTAACCCTTTAATGCACTATTTTGATGTATGTTCTTTTGTGCCAATAAACTGGTGTTAATTTGCATTTACTTATTTTTTTCTTATTTTCTTTAGAGATGATGGTACTGAAAGAAGAAAGTCAAGAATTGAATGAAGTAGAAGAGAAAGATCAGTGTGATGAAGATCATGATTTCATGACTGGAGAAAAATCCACACAGACTGAAAAGACTACATTAATAAAAAGAGAAGCTAAGACACATGTATGCAATCAGTGTGGAAAGAGTTTTAGTTAAAAAAACCACACCTTACTGTTCACATGAGAACTCACACTGGAGAGAAGCCTTACACCTGCCAACATTGTGGACAGAGTTTTACACAGAAAGAAAACTTTAAGTCCCACTTAAGAATTCACACCGGAGAGAAGCCTTTCATCTGCCCTCAGTGTGGACAGGGTTTTGCTCAAAAACAAAACCTTACTGTACACATGAGAATTCACAGCGGAGAGAAGCCTTATACCTGCCAACATTGTGGACAGAGTTTTGCACGTAAAGAAAACTTTAATTCCCACATCAGAATTCACACCGGAGTGAAACCTTACACCTGCCAACAGTGTGGACACAGTTTTACTCAAAAACAACAGCTTACTGTACACCTGAGAACTCACACCGGGGAGAAGCCTTTCACCTGCCAACAGTGTGGACAGAGTTTTGCACATAAAGGAAACTTTGATTACCACATGAGAAGTCACACTGGAGAGAGACCTTTCACCTGTAAAGTGTGTGAGAAGAGCTACTCACAAAAAGAATATCTTAAGTCTCACATGAGAGTTCACACTGGAGAGAAACCATTCATATGTGCTCAGTGTGGAAAGAGTTTCAGTCGTAAAGTATACCTTAATCAGCACATGAAGACTCACTTGAGAGTAAACGGTTTTACATGCCATCAGTGTGGAAGGAATTTCACAGACAGCGATCGCCTTGAGAAGCATCTAATAACTCACACCAAAGAGAAGCCTTATGTGTGCCATCACTGTGGAAAGAGTTGCTTAACCAAATCAGTCCTTGAGGTTCACGTGAGAGTTCACACTGGAGAGAAGCCTTTCACCTGCCTTCAGTGTGGAAAGAGTTTCATACATAAAGGAAACCTTAACATTCACATGAGGCTTCACACAGGAGAGAGGCCTTACACATGTCCTCAGTGTGAGATGAGTTTCAAATATCACAAAGACATGAAATGTCATTTGCAAACTCATTCCTGAAAGCAGCTGTAGTGATCTGTATATAGTAAGAGGTTTCAGAAATCACTTGCATGGATAATGACATTTCATTTTGTAAAAAGTGTAATAAAAAGTAATCAAACTTAGTTTGTCATCACACATTTTACATTTTTTTTATGCTGTTCGAATCTTATAACAAGTATAATTTTATTGCCATTTTTGTTAAACATTTGTCATTATAGATCATGAAATCCCTTTTTTATTTTATAATACCAAAATCATGTAGTGCGAAAGTTAAATTGTAAAAGACGTTGCGCACGCTTCAGGATTGGTGAAACTTATGGCCAATCGTTCACATCTGGCATAATACAACTTAACATGGGCATGTTACAAGACAAGTTAATATAGCTGACATACATTTTACAAAAAATATTGTCTGTTTCACACAAACAAAACCCGAGCAGAATGTGGTGTTTCGCTTCTGGATGAATCTACAGTTTTGAATGAATCATTTGAGAAAGTGATTCAATGACCCATTCATAAAGAAATGCTACGTCCCAATTTGCCTACTTATGCTACGCCCTAAAAGTATGTACTCTTTTTGTGAACACAAAGTACATACTTTTGAGTGTGCAAGCTTTGGGACATACTATCACGTCATATATGTAGCATATGGACCAAACAAACACAAAGTATTCATTATATTTAATGAATAATCAACTGTCTCAATAAAGGTCTATGAACCATCCTCAGAAAACCGCAACAAATGCAGTTTTCAACAAGACTCTGTAAACCTTCAGTCTTCCTGTAACCAATCAGAAAGAATTTGCAGAGACTTGTGATTCTGATTTAATTCTTTTTGAGAAGGACAAATAAATCCTTTTTATTCTATATATAAAACCACATGAAGAAATGTATAAACGTACCCAATTTTCCCATCTCACGATTTACCTTTTATAGGGTTTGGCCTAAATATAGGTCTCTCTTTTGAACTCCTTTGGTATTAATGTTTCAGAGTTGCATATTGTGGTTAACTAAAATCACATGGGTAGCATGTTTGGTATCGATGGACTCCAACTTTTGTTTCCTGTTTAGTAATTTATGTTGCTAACTCTGTGACACATTAGTATTATAAGAATCTAAAAAGTTCTTCTCTCATGCATCCAATCCAATTTCTTATGCTAATATCCTGCTAGAGAACAAAAACTCATAAAAGTTCCTTCTAAAGGAACATCATCTTATTGGCTCACCTTCAAGAGGGTGTGGCATCTTCACACTTCAAGATCACGGGTCTCTTTTATAGAAGAATGCTGATATGAAGATGATGCTGACCTAGAAGACTTCTGAAGACCCCCCAAGCTTGTGCCAGGTTTCGGCCTTGTCTTTCCATTCACCAATGATCCTCTGAATCCAACTGGATCTCTCTCATCAAGACAACATCAGCAAAGATCAATGGGTGCCTCCACAAATTTGGGTGAGACATGCAAGTATTAAACTTTGTCTCATTATTTAAAACATTTAGTATCCTTACTTCCCTTTTAAAGAAGGGTTTGTTAGAACTAAACTGATGGTTTGCTTAAGGCTGTAGATCTGCTGAAATTCAAACAATGCTGTAACTTCTTGCTTTCTCTTTCTCTTGGTAAACTGTATGCATGTATGTTAAGGTAGTTTAAGTGCTCAGTCTAGGTTAATAAAATCTTCATGTCACACATAAAGTTGTCTGTGTTTCATGCTCATATAAGCTGCGTTTTCCACCGAAATTTCGTGGAACAATTTGTCCCAGGAACTTTTTTCCCCCCAGACCTATTGTTAGCTGCGAGGGTTATTCCATAGCAGTCTAAAGTACAGTGAAGATAGTCTGGTGATGTAGGACTGTGCATGACTTTCCAGTTCCCACTCGATTTCATCCTCTGCATATAAGCTTAATAAAACCTGAACCTCATTGTCAGTCCATCACTTGTATTTGTTAAACTCTGTTGCTTGATTCGAGTAGCAAACAACTCTTATTGCACACACAGCAACAGACTTTAAAAAAACGATGGTTAAAAATAAAATGCTGCATGGAGTCAACCAATCAAAATGTTCAGCACCCAAGTCCCACCCCCCGAAAGTCTGAAAAAGTACTACGTAGCGAGCAGGTACTTTCAGACCTGGAACTTCATTTAGACCCTGGTTCCTGTGGTACTTTAATATTATAAAGTGACAAGAATACTTTTTGTGATCAAGAAAACAAAATAATGACTTCTCAACAATATAGTGATGGGCCGATTTCAAAACTGCTTCGGAGCTTTATGAATCGAATCAATGATTCAGAGCGCCAAAGTCACATGTTTTCAGCAGTTTAGCCGTTTAATAGAGATCCGAAATCACTGATTCGATTCGTAAAGCACTGAAGCAGTGTTTTGAAATCGGCCCATCACTATATTGTTGAAAAGTCGTTATTGTTTTTTTGGCGCACAAAAAGTATTACCGTCGCTTTATAATATTAAGGCAGAACCACTGAACTCACATGAACTGTTTTAAAGATCCCATGGCATGAAAATTTCACTTTATGAGGTTTTTTAACATTAATATGAGTTCCCCTAGCCTGCATATGGTCCCTCAGTGGCTAGAAAAGGCGATGGGTGTAAACCGAGCACTGGGTGTTTTGCTTCGCGTTTTAGAAAATGAAAGCTCAGACGACCCAATCTGGAATCTTCCCTATATGTCATCATAAGGGGAAAGGTTACCTCCCCTTTCTCTGCTTTGCCCACCCATGAGAAAATGAGCTACTACAGTGAGATTTGAGCACAATATTTTTTTTTTCCTCGAGAGACACATCATGGCTTGCAAACGAGCGAATCATGGTAGTTGCTCAGTGTCTGGATATACAAATGAACACCTTAGTATTTTTTTAGTTCCTTCATCCGAGCCTATGAAGAAACAGTGGGTTGATTATATTTTCTCTGGTAATACGCTGATACAACTTCCCAAAGTTTTGTATGTCTGTGCCACACATTTCATCGACGACTGTTTCCTCAACGTGGGCCAATACAGCCCAGTTACTGTCGCTTAATGTAAAGGTAGACAGCATCAAGTATGAGTGTAAATACACACACTGTAACGCCAGTGTTGTACATTTCTTTGTTGTTTGAAACCGTTCTGCTGTTATGGCGCACACGATATCCACATTTCCAGATTGCAGAGCTTGATGTAATTGTAAAAAGATTGTAAAAACTTTTAAGATTTATGAAATATAAAATATGTAAACAGATAAATGATATTGGCATGGTAGCACATTTTCCACAGCGGCACCTATCCGAAAAGGTATTTGTAATAATGGTAGAGGACTAATTTAGTTGCGCTGGTTAGTGTCTATAGCTGATAATTATATATATAATATATATACGATAGCAAATCAGAGCAACATGAAGAGCCAACAATGTAGGCTAGCATTAGCTACATGATAATAACTGTAACAGCATACATAAACCAACTAAAGTACCATATCCAGACACAATGTTTTAAACTAACCATACGGAGATGTCCTGCTGTAGCTGCTGAGTTGCAACTTCTTCCGGATCAGACTCACAACAGGAGTTTCACACAACGACATCTTCTTTGCAACGAGCGGAGATAACTGATATATTAAGCTTTTCCCAAAGCCAGTGGGAAGCAACGCGAAAACGTCTTCTTTTAAAATAAAATCTTCTAGTGCTGTCAGCTGCTGGGGTTTTAATGACTTAATGTGTTTTTGGTCATTTAAAACTGAATTCACGGCTGAATAGAACAAACTCTCGGGTCTCGCGGGCGCCATCTTTGTTGATATTGAAGGGTTTTTCTCCGCACTAGAGTGACGCTGTTTGCGTCACTGAAATAAACAAATCTGATTGCACGGTACGGTTTGGAGTTGACTCGAGGCGTGACGGAGGGCGGACTGACCAAACTGATATATCTTGTAGAAGATATATCATTCTGGACTTGCCAGGCAACTGTAGCTGCAAGCTGGTTAAGACCACACCCACCCTCCACCTTGCCCCGCCTCTCTCCTCCTCATTAGCATTTAAAGCTACAGACCCAAAAACGGCATGTCCTGAGGAAAGCTCATTGTGGGACTGGCTTGTAGTGGCTGAAATTCTGCACCAAGGCTGAATTTCGGGAAATAGACTTCAGATACAGTACCAGGAACCACTTAGGCCTATATAAAAGCATCCAAAATGTTTTTAGTACCTTTATGGATCTTGAGATTTTCAATAGCATTGCTGTCTATGAGGCCTCACTGAGCCATCAAATTTAATCAAATATATCTTAATTTGTGTTTTGAAGATGAACAAAGGTCTTACAGGTGTGGAACGACATGAGGGTAAATAGTAGATTACATTATTTTCATTTTTGGGTGAACTAACCCTTTAACAATCCATGAAAAGTGTTAATTATTGCATTATATGTAGATCTATTCCCATCGCATGAAAGGTTGCATTGATGAGCATTGTAGTCAATGACAGTCTGTTGATCACATAAATGCAGTGATCTCGTCATTTTAACTCTCATGCTCTTAACTTATCAAATGGTAGTTTTATGTTTTACATTGTTTTGCAAAAATGGTAGCTATCCACCAATCCGGTGAAGATGCCAGAAAACGGAAGGTTCCTGCTATGCAGATCAGCAGTGTACTAGTTGAAGGGTATAATGTCTTTCCAGTGCAAAGTATTTTAGGGGATGCCAATTATACCCCAATATAATATTAATGGGCTTTCCTGCTATATGACTAATGTTAATCTACTGGAGTAATATTGGTGATGCAGTGAGATTTCTGGATTCCAAACAGAAGTGGCTGGTGATAATAATAATACATTTTATTTATATAGAGATAATACGAGTAAACGATGAAAAACAATAATGGACAGGGAAGCATACAGAAGAATAGAGTCAAGTACAATAAAGTACAAAACAGGACTTAAGAGACATAACATAACATACAGAGAACTATTAGTAATTATGCAGAACAATCAATTCATCAAATCAGAGATAAAACATTCAGAAAACTCTTAACAACTTTACCCTGACACTACCAGTAAAGCAATCAACAAACACTTTAAGTATAAAACAGCTGAACAACAGCATTAGGGACTGGAAGATGGCAGCTGCAAGGACGGAACACCTCAGCCTCTCTCACTAGACTGCCACTCTGCAGGTTCCTTTATACTCCAGCTAACGATCTCAAACAGGAGTCAGGTGGCACTCATTAGCCTGTCAAGCAGAGAGAACAGGAGGAGCAAGAGAGACAGGAACACAGTATACACATATACACAGGAAACACAATGGCAAGTTACATCATACAAAATAGAGTAGCTTATGTCCCTATGGACGTAACACCTCCACCACCAAGTTTGATTGTTTTTTTTTTAAAACAAAAAACTCATAACACTTAAATTTCAGTACTATCTGCCCTGGACAGTGCATTGACAATCACATTTTCAGAACCTTTCATATGACAAATGTCAAGATTATATTCTTGAACAATTAACATCCATCGCATCAAGCACCTATTTGCGTTAGACATCTGGGCGAGAAAGGTTAAGGGGTTGTGATCAGTATACACAAGAAGAGGAGTGGCACTACCTCCTACGTAAACAAGTGCAAGTAAGAGCCTTTTTCTCGATGGTACTATAATGCTTTTGATATAATGTAAACTTCTTTGAAAAATAGGAGACTGGATGGTCAGTACCCTGTTCATAACAACACTGCACCTGCCCCCGTGGCACTGGCATCCACTTGCAATTTGAATGACTTTTCAAAGTTAGGGGCCGAGAGCACTGGTGCATTACACAACAGATCTTTCACTGCATTAAAAGCTAGGGAACATTCACGATCCCAGATGAACATTTGGTTACTGCTTAAGAGATCAGTGAGTGGGGAAATGACTGCAGAGAAGTTTCTGCAGAACCCCTGGTAGTAGCCGGCCATACCATATCTCTTAAACAACATATTTATGTGACAGACACATTTACGTCTTTGCCGGTCTGGGGTGGCAATCACATAATCAGTGTCACTCAGTTTTTCTTTCAACAGTATATGGGCCTGAAAACTTTGCTGCAAATACAGAACCCGGAACTGGTAAAAGGACAAGGTCACCAGGGTTGAACTCTCGGTTAACACTCTTCTTGTCGAAACATGATTTCATTTTTACCTGGGCAGCACTCAAATACCTTTTCGCAACATCCCAGGCACGATGCAGGTTCTATTTGAAAGAACTGACATATTCTGACACTGGCAGATATTCAGAAAGCAGCTGTCCACTCAGCATTTTCATCGGGCTGTGAATCGTGTGGTCAAACACAATGTCAGCAGGACTAAAGCCGGTTGATTCCTGCACAGACTCACGAGTAGCAAACAGAAGGAAGGGAAGCCCCTCATCCCATTCTCTCCCAGTTTTAACACAGTAGACACGTATCATGTCTTTTAAATGCTGATGGTACCCCTCAAGGGCACCCTGCGACTCCGGATGATACGCACTTGACATGCGGTGTGACACTCCCATTTCAATTAACATTTGCTTGAATTTCTTTGAGGTAAAGTTTGATCCTTGATCTGTTTGGATTTCTTTGGGTAAGCCAAACGTGGTGCAAAACTTCACAAGAGCCTTAATCACATGTAAAGGAACTGCTTCAGGGAACCTGGTTGCAGTGCACATGATGGTCAGCACATACTGGTACCCACTTTTGGTTTTAGGCAGTGGACCTACACAGTCTAACATCAACCGTTCAAACAGTTCAGCCATCACAGGCACGGGATGCAGAGGACCAATGGGAACCTTCTGGTTTGCTTTATCAAAGCTCTGACATACCCCACAAGTTCTGCAAAACATTGCTGTTGAGGACTTACACCCTGGCCAAAAAAAAAAATTTGTTATACGGTGATAGGTTTTATTGACACCTAAATGCCCTGCAAGTGCATTTTCATGGGCAAGCTTCAGCACTTGTGGACGATAAGCAGCAAGGACGATTTGATGAACTTCACGGCAATTAGAATTATCATCCTTTGGCTTCCATCCTCATTACCACCCCATTATCACAGTAGTAAGCAATTCTAGCTTCGGGCACTTTCTTACAGTCAAGAGCAACATCAAAACATGGAGTAAGAGATGGGTCTGCCTTTTGAGATGGGTCTGCCTATCAGAGATGGGTCTGCCTGTCAGTTTCTGGCTCTACTACTCTGAGTTTTAGACATAAATTTTCATTCTCCTGCTTTTTAACTTCAAGAACTTCTAATTCTTAAGCAAATTACAAAGTAATGTTTTACTCTTTATTTATTTTTAAATATGAAATAAATGAGGGGAAACCATAGCTGTTTTAATTTAAATTTAACAAGTTCGTTTGCCCATATAATCTTTAGGGTATTAGGTTAGCTAATTTGGCTTGCTGTCCACTGAGGAGGGGCTCGATGAAGCAGCTTCAACTCGAGCTCTGATATACCCCTCCAGTGAATAAATATAGGATATGATTACATAGGGTAAGGTACCTGAGATGAAGGTGGAGTTTGGGGAGGTGGAGGGATGCTGGAACAGCTGAGACTGAAGAGATTTAAGCAGCTGCTTATATACTCTGGCTGTTGATTGGAAGATTAGATGGGCTCGCTCCTCCCTAAATTACGTTTAGGAACTTCACTTATTATTGTTAAGCAACGTTTACATTTGGCCCACGGTCCTCAGTCAAGTTTGATTTTTGGCCCTTGATAGGAAAAAGTTTGGGCACCTCTGGTTTAAGTGCAGGAGAACTGAGTTGGGTGCAGTCCTGGCACAACACATTGACATGGTTTTAAGATTTCAGAGACCAAAGAGTGAAAATAAACAAATTTAAGACATGTTAACTGAAAAATATATTCAATACATTTTAAGGATCTGCAGACACCCTGTCTAGTAACCTGATGGTCAACGAAATTCCAGGATGGGCCAAGGACAGATAAATGTGTACTCACACTTGGAGAGTAGGAGGTGCATGCTCAATCTCAAGGGGCTTACTTTAAGAGTGCATTACAGAGTTTAAATGGGGAGAATCATGAATGCGAGGGAGAGCATTAGCTTTGCAGTTCTTTGAGCCAGACTGTAGGTTATAAAAAATGCACTTAGACAAAAAGAGCTCTTGCTCCCTCCAAACACTAATGCCATTTCCCAAAGTTAGCTTTCGTGTCCAACATTTCACAGTTGCTGACATCGTATTCGCATTCCGCTGAGGAGAGTCTCAAAAACAAAGTATTACATAGAGACCTGTGTCTGAAGCATCCACTACAACAAAAGGCAAAGCAGAATCTGGATGATGCAAAGTAGGAGCTGAAGTACAGTGTAAGGCTTGATTTTCCTGCTAAACGAAAACTGAGATCAAGCATCCTGCAATAAAGCAATAAACTCGCCTAGAGAAGAAGATCTCAAAGAAATAGCAATGGACAATGCCTTGCCCTAACCCCAAAAGGACAATGCCTCCCCCTCCACACACACACACACACACACACACACACACACACACCCTCCTTCCTTTCCCTTGACTCAAGTCACTGAAAATTCTTCAAGACATATAATGTAACTTGTGTATTTATTGTTTTTCCCTTTCATGTTTGGTATCATTTTAAATGTCTCAGTGCGATTGGTAAAATGGTCTCAATTTCACAGCAGTCACTGGTATTATGAAGAAGATTGAAAACTAAGGAAAATTCTGTTCTATCTTTGGGTGGTGCCTTTTGTGAAAACCCACTCCTCTCCCCCAAAACAGGTGTTGGTGTAATAAAAATTTACAATCCTTTTGTTCTGGTCCTGGTATAAAAGGTAAAGTGCAAAGCAGTCAGGGGGGATTTTTCTGTAGCCAGAGACCCCCACGTAGTGATGGACAAGTGTCTTTGAACACTAGTCCACCACTGTGTGTATATGCATTTCAACTATGCATTTATTATTTCTGAATTGGCTTCTAATTGTCTAACTGTAATTTAATTGGCATGATACATTTTTACTTGACAAATAAAATGTTATATTTGGTTATTCTGTATTATTCTTAATTCATTATTTCTAGTAGATTAAAGCGAAGGTATTACCTCAAATCTGTGTTCAGGATTGTTCATACGAAAGGTTTAATAGATGGAGCATGGGGCAAAAAAATTAAGTCCATTTCGATTTCTGACTATCGCTGCCTTAAATAAGTTGCAGTTTTCGTAAATATATAAAAACTATGCTTTTTGTTACGAGTAAGCAGAGCGCAACCGACTTAAAGGTAGATATTTACCCTGCATCCAATGTTTAAGGTCAGAACTGGCGAGTTTGTGTCCGGGAAGAGCAAAGTTGGCCAAAGTGACTCTTCTAAAGTGATACCGGGACTGCAGTGAATGAAATAGTTGAAACTATAAGGTAATCCGAATAATCAAAAAAATCTAAATTAAGGCATAACTAATGATTAATTTCTAATTGGAAGCACAACCTAAGAATAAGAATCATTTGAAATTGGAGTCAGATTAAACAAGTGAAATTAAGTGAACATTCAGAGGCGCTGAAAAGGCATACACGCGTTAACCTTCGCCCAGGCCGTCGGAATCCGTTTTTGGGCCGATGGGGGGTTCCTTACAACAGCATGTCTCAAGTCAGAAAAGGCAATGTGATTAGATTCCAATTAAGTTTGCCTTTACCCTCTTGTCCTTTGAGTAGTGTGGTAAGAGATGCCGCTGCACTGCTGAAGCACTGGATAGATCTCCTATGAAGGTTTAACCCCAATCTCTGCAGCTCCTTAACAGTGGTGGGACAGGACCATTCTAGTACTGACTTTGCCTTGGAAATATCCATCTCCTCTGCTTGTCACATACCCCAGGTAGGACACAGAAGAGGAATGAAACTCAAACTTTTCAGCCTTTATGAGCAGTTGATGGTCTATGCTCAGAATTTGGGGAATTAGCAATCTAGTGAAGTGGATAAGAGAAGCAGCAACTAGTTCCTTGTCAGACTGTATGAACACGATCCCCACTGTAAGCCTTGTCACACTGTAAAATCTCAGTTGTCATTATTGTCAGAATGTATGACAGTCAACAGACACACAAAAAACCTCAAGTTTTACATCATCAACCAATGACACATTTGGTAAAAGTGAGCTGCATTATACATCGGATTTAAATGGTGACTACAAAGAAATCTCTCATTTGTCATTACTTGTCTTGAAAATCAAGGACAATTTGACAGTTGTCGTACAAGTCACGCTGTAGGACTATGAGTCAAATCTGACACTGCCAGACAATGATCATTAACCCTTTAACACGTACGATCACACCGGTGTGATCAGTCTTGGCTGGCCCCAGGAGCGTACGATCACACCGGTGTGATTAGAACGTTCAGTGCATCGCGTGATCAACTGCCAAATTCAAATGTGCGTGCGCGCTTTGGCTGGCGCTAAACCAGAGACGGACACGCGCAGCGCTTTTCATATATTACATATATGCAGTGTTTTCAACCAAATAATGTTTATTGTAGATTTCAGACATTTAAATACACACGAGTACTAACAAAACAATATATTTAGAGTTTGTAAAATACACAATGATGTCTATAGAAGCAGAAATAACAACCCTTTCCATTATAATTAGACGACACGTTTTATTCATATCAGATACACATTGTGAAAGTAACTTTAAAGCTTACTCTATTCTTCCCCAGTTCACCGACTCACTTACTTTCATGTATTTCGGGAGAAGTGAATAAATTCACGGGTTGTAAATCCAACAGATCTGATTCTCTGTGCGGCGCAAACTAACATGGCGGCGCCCATCGCGCATATGGCTCAACTAACATGATCGTTATAAAGGTGTTTAAACTGCAAAACACATCCACTTGCACATATTTGTCAATCGGAATATTAGATATTTCATGCTATAGTCAACAAATTTGTGAATATTTTGAATAACAAAGGAAAAATTAAATGAAAGCAGATTATCATTCATACAGTGCTGCGGTGTGTCACATAACAAGCAATGACGCGTCACCATGGAAACCATAAAGTGATACGTTCTAAATAACGGTCGCTTCAAAAAACTCACGCTGGGGGGTCAGCCAGAATATTTAAAACTTACGTGCGAAAGGGTTAATCGGCTGTTGGTGAATATCAAAGTAACAATAAAAACTAACGCTTCAAAGATTTTATCCTAGGATCAGAAGAATCTTTTAGGATTTGCAAAATTTGTCACAGATGGCTAAATTGTGGTTAAAATTGTACAGTGGACTTTAACTATGGAGACAATTCAAATTTTTCTGTAAAACAGCTCTAAAAGACAATGAAATAATTTATTTAGCTCAAGTCAGTTAATATCTATAACAGTGTGACATTCATCAATTTAAAACAAGGTCAAGTCAACTGTAAACAGTTCTACAAAAGACAGAAATGCAGTTATTCAGTTTATTGTTGATTAAGTTCAAGGACTTCAAGGTGTGTTTTTTGAGTGAAACTCTTTCCACACTTTGTGCATGTGTAAAGGCTTGTACACACCGGGACAAATATCGCTCACGATTATTGCCGACGTTTAACGCCTCGTGACTAAACAAAGGGTGCCAACGTGAGACACCTATGTGAAAAACGGCAGGCGTAAAAGCGTAATTTAAAAAAAAAAAAAAACGCCTCAGGTTCGTTTTTTTGGTTTGACGCGCCGCGTTAAAAACTGGCAGACCAATGAGATTGGCACTGCTGAAGTTACAGTAAAAGACTTGGTGGCGCTCAAGCACAAAACGGTCTTGCCGAGCACTCATTGATACCAAGACGACGAAGAGGAAATAAGTAGATGAGGAATACCCCTACAAACTATCCCAGGATCTCAAACACCTCCCTAGCTTCCTAGGTCGTGTATCAGTATACCGTGTAAATGAATGTGGCCGACTCCCTGATCAGTGCCCTGACTACTGAATTAGGGAGCTGATTGAGACGCATGATGGGTGCTCTGCCAGTTCTTGGCCACACCAATAGATGTGTATTATTTCTGTATTTTTACTGTTTTTTTTTTTCTTTTACATTCAAGTATAATAAATATAGTTGAGAATGTATATTTCATAAATATGTTTATTTGCTCTACCGTTCACTTGCACTACTGTCATTGTGATCAGCACAAGTGCATATACTGTAGGGGAGTGAATTTGCACATTCACTCGATGCATTGGCAGTAAAAATCGCTTGGGTATGAACACAACAAACGTCTCAAAAAACGCTGGCAAAAAACGCATGCAACATTTGTCCCGGTATGTACAGGCCTTAAGGCTTTTCTCCAGTGTGAACTCTCATATGGTCTTTAAGGTTTCCATGACGATTGAAACTCTTTCCACACTGAGGACATGTGTAAGGCTTCTCTCCTGTGTGATTTCTCATGTGCCTGTTCAGGCTTCCTTTTTGAGTGAAACTTACTCCACACTGTTTGCAAGTGAAAGCTCTCTCTCCAATGTGAACTTTCATGTGCCTGTTAAGGCTAGATATTCGACGGAAACTCTTTCCACACCGTTGGCAAGTTATAAAGCTCTCTCCAGTATGAATTCTCATGTGCATTTTAAGGCTTGATTTATGCCTGAAACTCTTTCCACACTGTTGGCAAGTGAAAGAGCTCTCTCCACTGTGAACTTCCATGTGCCTCTTAAGGCTTGATTCATGACTGACACACTTTCCACACTGTTGGCAAGTGAACAGGTTCTCTCCAGTGTGAACTTTCATGTGGTAATTAAGGTGTCCTTTACTGATGAAACTTCTTCCACACTGTTGGCAGGTGTAAGGCTTCTCTCCAGTGTGAATTATCATGTGCCTGTTAAGACTACTTTTAAGGGTGAAACTGTTTCCACATTGTTGGCAGGTGTAAGGCTTATCATTAGTGTGAATTCTCATGTGCCTGTTAAGAGTACTTTTAAGAGTGAAACTGTTTCCACATTGCTGGCAGGTGTAAGGCTTATCATTAGTGTGAATTCTCATGTGCCTTTTAAGACCACTTTTAAGAGTGAAACTCTTTCCACATTGTTGGCATGTGAAGGGACTCTTTCCAGTGTTAACTCTCATATGAACTTTAAGGCTTTCATCTTGACTGCAACTCTTTTCACACTGAGGGGATCCATTAGGCTTCTCTCCAGTGTGAATTCTCATGTGGACTTTAAGGTTTCCTTTTTGACTGAAACATTTTCCACAGTGAATGCAAGTGAAATAACTTGTAGTTACTGACTTTTGAGCTTTTTTTCGTGTGGAAGTCTTTTCAGTCTGTGAGCATTTAAAAGATTTTTCTCCAGGTATTAAATCATGAAGATTCTCATATTGATCTTTCTCTGCATTGAGTAATTTCCTCTCCTCTTTCAGCGCCATTAGATCTAAGATAAAAAAAAACCAACAACATCAAAAAAATTAAACCCAGTTTAATCACAAAAGGCAACCAACAACAAAAAATTTTTATATGTAATGCAACAACATATTAGATCCTATACTGGGGATGTCCAAACCATCTCCTGGAGTTGACATTTGAAGACATTTATTAGCTGGTTCAGGTGTGTTAAATTGAGGACGGAGCTAAACTTTGCAAGATGATGGCATTCCAGAAGCAGGATTTCACATCTCTGTCCTACACCTACTATGCTACTAAGAGGTGTTACATGTAATCTAACAATGTCTTTCCCAGGAGTTCTCAACTCTGGCCCGCAAGATCCACTTCTCTGCAGAGTTTGCCTCCAACCCTAGTCAAACACATGAACAAGCTAGTCAAGGTCTTTAGGAGTACTAGAAAGATATAGGCAAGTGAGTTTGATCAATGTTGGAGCTAATCTCTGCAGGAATAGGGACCTTGATGGCCAGAGTTGAGAACCACTGTTCTTCACAATACTGCTAACTCTGAACTTTTTATTGGACATGTACCAAATACCTTCAAGCTGGCAGTTAAACCCATTATTAAAAAAACACAGTTTGTCCCAGGAGATATAGTTAATTATAGACTGATCTAAAAATACAATTTATTTTGTCTCCTGGGGAATAAAATGACTTATTTAGAGGGGGGGGGGGGGGGGGGGGACTTCCTCTTCCCCCCCCATACAGGCCAAAAGTACTGAACATAAACAGAGTATGACAATGACACAGTGGCGGCTACTGGTCTGTCAGAGAGGGGAGCTCATTTTCGGCCTACATCATAAAATTGCTATTTATTTAAAAGAATTCTGCCCTACGTTCCTTTTCAAGAAAATGGTCTGTGACCCTTCGTACCAACTAGGAGTCTTTTCAGTGACTTACCAGTGTCCTCTCAATGGCAGCAAGCTAGGCTGCTTAGTATAATGAAGGAATGAATGAATGAACGATCTAAAAAAAAAATATTAAACTCTGTAAAACTGAAACAAGGAATTGGTGTATAATTGTGTGAAATGTATGATGAAAATCAAGCAATTTCGCCAAGCAAATTAAGAAATAGGTTGCACATTTTTATTTCGACTGAACTTGAGAAATCCGCGATGGGACTAGCGCGAATAGCTTCAGTGATTCCTTATAGTCAGAATCGCTTAGTAAAAGGAGATGCAGTCTTTCGACAGACCCTCCAATCATCACGCAGAAGCTCGGAGTCCGGGCCAGCCCACTCCCCATTCACCCCAGAGACGCTGGCGTCCGGGGCGGGACATAATCGCAGCGTTTATCCATGACCGTCTAGTTTCGAAGCGCTGAAAAAAAACCGTTCAAAGCAGCCCCATGAAGTCAATGGACGCTGGGCTTCAATAGGGAAATGCATGTGACGCTGGATGTATGAAAGGAATCATAGCCGACCTGCTATATGTAACTGATTCTGAACGAACTCGTCTTTGAGATGAACGTTTTCTAACGCATTTTTAGTCAATAAAATGTTAATACAATATACATATTTGACCATTAATTTTGTGACATTATAAGGGAAGCCGAGCTTCCCTTGCAGTCTTAAAGAAATCGCCACTGAATGACACAGAAGAGAAGATATTGCTGAATAAAGTTATTTTTTAGTTTAGACAAAAAGTATACTCGTCGCTTCATAAAATTAAGTCACATTGACTTTTTTAACAATGTCTTTAGTACCTTTCTTCAACTTGAAAGTGGTGGTTAAATTGTTGGATATGAAATTGTTTGTATATGGATAAAATCATATACCTCTTCTCTGCATTGACTATGAAACAGAACAACTGATCACAAATAGATCCAGCAGCAATAAGACTGTATTTGGCTGGCAGTGATCAGACAACTTTATTAAAATCCTGATCAAGAGAGGCTACAATTCCATCCTAGTGAAATCTCACGCCGAAGCTTCATGAAGTAGTGTTTTGAAATCGGCCATCACTATATAAGTCGTTATTCTTTTTTTTTTTTGGCGCACCAAAAATATTCTCGTCACTTTATAATATTAATATTGAACCAATGTACTCACATGAACTGATTTAAATATGTTTTTAGTACATTAATGGATCTTGAGAGAGGAAATGTCATTGCTGGCTATGCAGGCCTCACGGAGCCATCGGATTTCAACAAAAATATCTTAATTTCTAATATCTTTAATATCTTAATAAGGGCATGAGGGTGAGTAATAAATGACATTATTCTCATTTTTTTGGTGAACTAACCCTTTAAGAAAACATGCAGCGTTGGGGAGCCTCCAGGAATGGTTGGGAACCTCTGCTCAGATCAGGGGTGTACAGTCCTGCTCCAGCACACCTGTCTATAATTATCAAGCAACCCGGCGCTTCTTGATTAGCTGATTCAGGTGTGTTTGGTTAGGGTTGGAGCTGTAATCTGCAGGATGGTGGCTCTCCAGGAGTAGGTTTGGGCACCACTGCTCTAGATAAATAATTATCAAAAACGTTGAACTTTTGATTTAGGATGGATATAAATGGGCCATTTCAAAATGTGGCCTTGATGAAGTGTTATTATCTGGGGACCTTGTGTGATTTACAAATTAGAGGAAGTTATTACAAGACTTTTGAACTTTTGTGACTTTAAAAAAAATCTGTATTTTTATGTTGCAAATCAAGGTCAATGAAGTTGCCATATATGGTTCCTCGCCAGTCTATGGTTATTGTTTTCCGAATATGTGTGTATATATAAAATGTAAGACACATGTATAAAATATAAATATTTACATGAAACATATATAAACTTCATAGAATATTTGTTTAGCAACATTTTTTATTTATTTTATGAACATTGCAACTACTTCGAGACACCAGGTAATTTGTTTTGCAAAAAGTGAATATATACAAAATATAAGACACATAAAATATTTAAAAAATTTATTAAAAACATATAAACTTAATAGAATATTTATTTAGGAACATTTTTTCTTTTTCAAGTGTCACAATTCAATTCTAGTCACTTAGGCAACTGCTTCATGGTACTTGATAAAGCAGCTGCGATCAGCATTGAGGCACAGGTGGATCTTACAGACCCTGCAGAGAACATTTGACCTGAATATTGTCCCCTTCCTGCTGCAGTTCTTGCAGTTGGTGTAGATGGGGGCATGGAACGGAGTCATGTCAAACCGCTCAGAAGCATCCAGGGTGTGGCTGCGGTGTCCCAGAACAGGCTTGGGGACATCATCAGATGTGCTGGGGGCGCATGGAAATGATGAGTTCCTTCTGGGGCGAGACATGACTTGCCTCTGGCTGCTGCAACCCCTGAACACCTGGATCCGGAAGTTCTTCAATGACAGGCCATCCACAGGAAGAGCCTTGCTGTCCTGTCTGTACATGATCCAGGCATTCGTGAGACTGACATCTATTACGTATGCAAACATCCACATGTACCACCTCTTGGATTTCATAGGGATGCGGTAGAGGTGGACCAGCATGTCACTCTTGTCAATCCCCCCCATGTTGGCATTGTAGCTCTTGATTATAGCACCCCCAGATCTGTTGACAGCAGAATGACGACCTTGTTGTCCTTCCACCTGAGGGCCAGGATCCCATCATCACTAGTGACGCAGTCATGCATACCATGAGGGACAGCCTTTTTCTCAATATCCTTGATGGATTTCAATGGAGGCTTGCCTATTCTGTTGTCCCTGGCTGTCCCTGTGTACCAGCAGTTCTTGTCTTTGAGGTACCGCACTATCTCCAGGCTGGTGAAGAAGTTGTCTGCAAAGATGGGGGTGGTGATGGATGAGGACATGGTGCTGGCCAGGACGGAGACCCATGGTGACACCCATGGCTTGTTGTTCAGACTTCATGGGGACACCATGGGCCTCCAGCATAGTATAGCACCAGGTCATGAATAAAGCCATCCTCAGAAGCCCTGGCAAACAACTTAAATCCCCATTTGTCTGGCTTGTTCTTGATGTATTGCCTTCATAGGCACCTCATCCAAAGACTGCTTGGGGGTCTGTGGCTCACTCCTGAAGGCAGTAACCAGGAGGCTGAACAGTGGCCGGACTTTGAAGAATCTGTCAATGGTGCCAGGGATCTGGGTGTTGTCAGTAAAGTGGACAAGCCTTCTCATCCACCTGAACCCCTTAGATGACATGAGGTTTGCAACTTGAGGGACCTTGGTCTCCATTGCCCAGACATCATCAATGGAGGGCAGCTCAGAAATCTCATGTAGAGCAGGATAGCCACAAAGGTCATCATCTCATCTTCAGTGGTGGTGAAGGAGCTGTTGACATTCTTCTGGGTCACAAGTTGGATTGGTAAGTTATATGCTTGACATGGGGGCTGACGTGCCTGGTGAAGTAATCATGGAGTATCAATTTAGTCAGGGGGAAAGTGCTGGTATTGGGCAGGGCTTGGTTATCCAGGTCAACCTTCTTCCAGGTTGTTTGTTGCTGGCTTCCCCTTCTTGGTGGGCCCCTTGGCGTGGGGTGCTGGGTGGTCTTTGTCCTCGTTCTCAGCATCGCTGTTGTCTTCGTAGTGGTAGTCATCGTTGCCGTCATTGTAGTCGTCCTCAAGTTCCTCCACTGCAGGCCGCATACACTTCCTCTTGACAGTTGGGCATGGAGTTCCCAGATTGTGGGTGGGTGGGATGAAGTCAGGGTCTGCCACATCATCGGCGTCTTTCCATAGAAGAACCAAGTAGACAGCTGCAAAAGAAAAGTGTCTTTTTAAGTTAAGTCAATTTCAAGCCCACTTTGAGTTATTTGTGAAGGAAAACAGATTATGAAAAAGAATATTGACATAAATATTGTAAATGTATAACAAGAAGTGAAAAATAGCACTAAGAACTGGTATTACCACTTACATTAGCAGTAATAAGACACATAGTAAATATAAAACACCAATATATGCCACAATAATATAAACTGTATTAGTAGTAATAATTATACTAAAACTTTTATAAGTTAAACATATTTTAATATTTATGGATTGATAACTTTAATAAATGTTTTCCCTCTGGATCAATATATAATGTTATACAAACCTGTGGCAACATCCAATGTAATATTGAGTACTATTGTCCTACATTATAATGCATTAAGTGAAAAATATGTTACGTTCCATTACGTAATTGGTATGTTTTCGTGTTCTCTCCTTCCTTTCTTTCTCTCCCCCTCTTTTTCTCTCTCTGCTAAGCAGCGCTCCAAATCATCTGCAGCTGATTCCAATTAGTGGCAGCGGAGCTTACCTGCTACACAGCGTGCCACAGAGAGACAACGTTGTTTTATTTGCTATTAAGCAATTTGTGAAATGTAAACTTAAAGTGTGTTTACAACGACATTACTGTTGAGACGTGTGAGACTGGCTCTATCAACCTGTGTAGGGAGATGGGTGCCGATTTATTTGGGTTTATTCCCCTTCTAAATTTTTCACCTGTTTTTCTTTAGTCAGGGAGAGAGGTAAGATTATTGTCTTTAATTTTATTTTATTTTGGGCAGGGAGGTTACTTTGTTAAAACCTTAAATAAGACTTTGTTTTGTTTGTTGTTTTTGGCATTTGCTCTCTCCTGATGTCTTGGTTACTTAAGTTTATTAACCCTGACATTTGTATGTAATTTATATTCATTGGCTTTTGTTAAGCCCTGAACAATAAAACAAATTTAAGTATATTTTTGATTCGGTGTTCTTTTATCTTATGGTGTTAAATAGAGAGTTTGTGTAAACTTTTATGAGAATTATCAATTGAAAAAGTGAAAAGAGCTGGGATAGAGGAAAAGGAGATTTCTCATTCATTCATTTATTTATTTAAAACACATTTTTATTTTTGTTACGTTCTCAATAACCCCTAGACACCATGAGTTTGTAACAAATAGCACTATAAGTACTGGTGGTACCTCTCATTTTAGCAGTAATGAGGCTCACAGTAAAAATAAACACCAATATTTGCTATTTAAGTATATTAAAAACTGTTATAAGATCATAAAACTGACCAAACTTACACATTTCACTATTTATGGCTTGATCATTTCAATATATGGTTTAAGTTTCCCACTGGATCACTGAAAAAATGTTATACAAACCTGTGGCAACACTATTAAATACTATTGTCCTGTTATAATGCATTATTTGAGAAAAAATAATAATTATAATAATAATAATATGGCTCAATAGATGCATCAGGTGTATGTCTAAAAATGGACATGCTGTCACTTGCACTACCTAAACAAATATGATCATGCCATTTTTCATGCCACAACATTCACTAATTCTAGACATCCATCACAACTATTCAACCATATAATGTGTGAGTTTCATAATCTTACCATTGTTCATTTTGATGTTATTTCAGTATTTGTGGGAGTAGGTAGGCATGTAGATCCGTACTTCACAAATTCTGGAATGACGCTGAAGTTTGAAACACTCTGGGCAACTCCGGTTTGGTCAGATGCAATGATGTCACTATCTGTGACGCAGACTGATATCTGTTGATTGGCTGAGAGATATCCATGTGCTTATACGATCTCACAGAGAGGCATGTGAACACGATTGTGAATGTTCGATTAAGTTAGCAAATATGGATCTTCGCCCGATAAAGGGTTAAGAGGAAAGTGCGCAAAACATATTCATCTAAACGCTGCTCTTAGCAGTGTGGACGGCATCAGATGTTCGATAACAGTATATTGATACTTCAAGAAGAACACTGGTTTTGTCTGACATGTTGAGATCACATGACTAAAAAAAGTCTTTAATCAGGACACTCATATGACATCCTTCAAAAATATCATTCATTTCTGTAGAGCTGGACAATTTAAGGATCAAATGACTGAGTTCAGATGTGAGAATGAAACCAACCTGTTTGTTCCTCAGTCTCTTCTTGTTTCAAACTGAATACTTCTTCAATACTAATGCCTTCACTCTCCTCTTTAACAAATGCCATCTGGGTTTGTTCTTCAGTATCTTCATAACTCACTCTGAATGTTTCTTCAACATTCATGTCTTCACTCTCCTCTTTAATAAATGGCATCTTTATAATAGTGTGTCACGTGGCTCTTGGTTGCTTCACCAGGAGTTTTTCTGTGTGTTTAGAAAATTAGTCATGTTTAAGATGAGAATAATCAACAGAAAGAAAAATAAATCTCTAGGTGCATCTCAATCAGTTCTTACACTGCAAAAAAAAAAAAAAAAAAAAAAAAAAAAAAAGCTTTTCTTAGTATTTTTTTTGGCTTGTTCCCAGTCCAAATAGCTACATTTATTTATTTTTTTTTAATCTAGATGCTTTTACTAGATAACTAAAATGACAAGTTACTAATATATTTAGTAATTTTACTTATCTAGTAATGATGTTAAAAAATATATATATATCAATAATTTAAAAAGTAATGTTTAATTAATGCATTACAATGTGACATTCAAAAGTATTTAATTTATTTTACACCACTTGTAAAACTATAAAATAGACTGAATGCTTTGTATTGATTTATACACTGAAACTGCTTAAAACACAAACCTTTCCTCAGCCGAATCACAATGGAGTGCGGCGCAGCCTTATGACATCACGCCACCAAACCAAAATAAAAGTCCTGTAAAGTTCATAGAAATTTAATTCGGTAGAAATCTATTTACATACAGAAATCAAAGATAAATTAATATCTAATTATATATATATATATATATATATATATATATATATATATATATATATATATATATACACATCAGAGGTATTCAGCTGTGAAATGTACATATTTAAATATATTTGTTGCACAGCGATGTACTGAAAATAACTACCAATAAAGTGAAATGTGAAATTTTGTCTAAAAGGCAAAACCGTCATGATTGAGTGCAGAAATCATTTATTGGTTGTTTTTCAATAACAATTCATTTACAAATGTTTGATGCATTTTTTATATATAGAACCACAGCAAAAACTATTAAAACACACAAAAAATAAATTAAAACATTAAAATATCCTTTCTTTGTATTGCATGTTTGAACACAGCTCAATTGTCCAGTATGAACATTTTTTTAGGGTTCATAAAAAATATTCAGTCTTTACTTACACCTTGTTGAGGTTTGACACGCCCGAGAATGCATTTGAAGCAAAAAAAATATATAGTTAATTGTTCTGGTTTCATACTTCCACAACATTAAAACCATTAATACACTGTTATTTTTTTTTCCCCAGAGACAGATGGAGCTGAGTACTAAACAATTTTATGTGTATTTTTACCTTTTTAAGTGGTCTGCATTAGCTTTCTGAGGCTTATTCTCACATAAAATTTCTAAAATTGTATTAGAGATTTTTGTAGTCAACTATTTTACTTTCCTATTTATTTAAGATAAATTGAACTTATAAAATTATTTTATTTACAAGTGTCATGTTGTGTCAAAGTGTGATTTTCATGTCATGTAGCCTAGAACCGCTTCTGATCATGAAATCAAAACAGACTCACGATTTTATGACAGTACTTTTATTATTTACCTTTTTTTTTGTCAGCGTTGAAAACTCCAACTGATACAACATACAATACAACTTATTTTTGTCAAGCTGCAGAGATTTTCAAGACAGTATTTTCCTCATCTTGAAAGTGTGGACGCTGCATCTATATGCTAATTCTGTTATGTGATACCACATTTATTTTAAAGAAATTTTATGGCTTTCCATCATCGGTATCGCTTAACATTTTAAAGCACTAAATCTTTTTTCACAAAAGAAATCTTTGGATGGAAACCAGGCTACAGTCATATTCAGTTTGTCTTAGTTATCATGAGTGAGTTCCCTCTGTCTTGTGAGGTATTTTGTATTTCTTCCCTTTTCTTGTTGAATTGTTCCCACTTCCCTTTCAAAGCTCTAGTAACCTTCTGTCAAGTGTGCAGGTATATCTTTATCATAGAAATGTTTACAATTGTATCGTCTCATCCTTTGGCTATATCTATATCAAATATTAAACCATACTAAAAAACTGTTGTTGCACCCATTCAAGTCTCAAAAGTTCTTCAGAAACTCCAAATATAATTAATATAGGATCTAGTTCAATAAGAATATACAATGTATCTGAAAAAACCTGGAAAATCTTGTTCCAGAAACTTTAATTTTGGACAAAATTTAAGTTATTCACATATTCATATTCTTTGACAGCTTATTTACTTTGTGATGTTTCTTTTTTAAAGTTGTGTACATTTTAGAACCTTTTTTTAGAAAACATTTTACAAAGTCTAACTCCTACTTGGTTCTATAAAGTTCTATCTGTGAGCCAATCAGCACTTTGAAACCACACATGAGGACCAATCAGGATCGGATTTCTTTGCCATGTTGCTGGAATACACCATGACAGCGGAAAAGATTGCAGAAAACGCTAAATCAGTGAAGAGAAGACTAAGGGTGTGTCTCAGTCATCTCAGAAATTACAGATGTCGAGTCATAAGAATTTTAACTCAAACTTGCTTAGAAACCTACTTCTGTACAAATAGGTTTTATGTTGCCTACTCTCTCTCTCTCTCTCTCTCTCTCTCCCTCATAGCTTGAGCCTTTTGGTTGACCACAAAGTTGCAATGATCAGTTAAAACCAAAATCAGATGTCTCACTCTCTCCAACCAGTGACGTCATTCCTCAAAGGTGGCTTTCATGCCCAACAGTTCACAGTTGCTGACATCGTATTCGCATTCCACTGTGGAGAGAGTTTTTGAAAAAGTATTGCATAGAGACCTGTGTCTGAAGCATCCTCCTCTACAACAAAAGGCAAATCAGGATCTGGAAGATGCAGAGCAGGTACTGAAGTACAGCATGTCTCAAGTCTGAAAAGGCAATTTGATGTAACCAGATTCCAATTAAGTTGCCTTTATCCTCTCGTCCTTTGAGTAGTGTGGTAAGAGATGCAGCTGCACTGCTGAAGTACTGGATAAATCTCCTATAAAGGTTTGTGAACCCCAAAATCTATGCAGCTCCTTAACAGTGGTGGGACAGGACCATTCTAGTACTGCCTTCACCTTGGAATTATCCATCTCCTCTCCTTGTCACATGCCCCAGGTAGGACACAGAAGAGGAATGAAACTCAAACTTCTCAGCCTTCATAATCATTTGATGGTCTATACTCAGAATTTGGGAAATTAGCCATCTAGTGAAATGGATAAGAGAAGTAGTGACTAGTTCTTTGTCAGACTGTATGAACATGGTCCCCACTGTAAGCCTTGTCACACTGTAAAATCTCAGTTGTCATTATTGTCAGAATGTATGACAGTCAACGGACACACAAAAAACCTTTACATCATCAACCAATAACACATTAGGTGAAAGTGAGCTGCATTACACATGGGATTTAAATGGTGGCTACAAAGAAATCTCTCATTTGTCATGACTTGACTTGAAAATCAAAGACAGTTTGACAGTTGTCGTACAAGTCACGCTGCAGGACTGTGAGTCAAATGTGACACTGTCAGAATTTCGTCGGAGGTCAAATTTGATTGCATTGATCATTAATCGCTGTTGGCGAATGTCAAAGGAACGATAAAAACTAACGATTCAAAGATTTTATCCTAGGATCAGAAGAATCTTTTAGGATTTGCAAAATTTGTCACAGATGGTGAAATTATGGTTAAAAATTGGCATTTATCAATTTAAAATAAGGTCAATTCAGCTGTAAACAGTTCTACAAAAGACAGCAATGTAGTTATTCAGTTTATTGTTGATTAAGTTCAGATACCAGTGTTGATGTTGTAAGATGTGACTCAGCTATACAGCAGCTCTACAGAATACAACAGTGCCATTATCCAGTTTATGTGAACCTCAAGATTTACAAGTTTTACACATGAAAGGCTTCTCTCCGTTGTTATTACATTAGGTGTTTCTTGTCTGTAAAACTCATTCCACCTTAGTCACATTTAAAAGTTCTCCTTCGAGTGAATCCTTGTGTGGAATTCAAGATGTGTTTTTTGAGTGAAACTCTTTCCACACTTTGTGCATGTGTAAGGCTTCTCTCCAGTGTGAAGTCTCATGTGGAGCTTAAGGTTTCCTTGACGATCGAAACTCTTTCCACACTGAAAGCATGTGTAAGGCTGTTCTCCATTGTGAATTCTCATGTGCCTGTTCAGGCTTCCTTTTTGAGTGAAACTTATTCCACACTGTTGGCAAGTGAAATGGCTCTCTCCAGTGTGAACATTCATGTGCCTCTTAAGGCCTGTTTTTTGAGTGAAACTCTTTCCACACTGTTGACAAGCGAAAGCTCTCACTCCAATGTGAATTTTCATGTGCCTGTTAAGGCTAGATTTTCGACGGAAACTCTTTCCACACCGTTGGCAAGTTATAAAGCTCTCTCCAGTGTGAATACTCATGTGCATTTTAAGGCTTGATTTATGCCTGAAACTCTTTCCACACTGTTGACAAGTGAAAGAGCTCTTGCCAATGTGAACGTTCATGTGCCTCTTAAGGCTTGATTTATGACTGACACACTTTCCACACTGTTGGCAAGTGAACAGGTTCTCTCCAGTGTGAACTTTCATGTGGTAATTAAGGTGTCCTTTTCTGATGAAACATTTTTCACAGTGTTGGCAGGTGTAAGGCTTATCATTAGTGTGAATTCTCATGTGCACTATAAGGTTTCCATGATTATTAAAACTCCTTCCACACTGAGGGCATGTGTAAGGCTTCTCTCCAGTGTGAACTCTCATATGAACTTTAAGGCTTCCATCTTGATTGAAACTCTTTCCACATTGAGGGGATCCATTAGGCTTCTCTTCAGTGTGAATTCTCATGTGGGCTTTAAGGTTTCCTTTTTGACTGAAAGTTTTTCCACAATGAATGCAAGTGAAATAACTTCTAGTTCCTGACTTTCGAGCTCTTTTTTGTGTGGAAGTCTTTTCAGTTTGTGAGCATTTAAAAGATTTTTCTCCAGGTATTAAATCATGAAGATTCTCATATTGATCTTTCTCTGCATTGAGTAATTCCCTCTCCTCTTTCAGCGCCATTAGATCTAAGATGAAAAAAACACAACAAAAAAAATTAAACCCAGTTTAGTCACAAAAGGCAACCAACAACAAAAATTTTAATATGTAATGCAACAACATATATGCCCGATCCTATAATGGGGATGTCCAAACTGTCTCCTGGAGGGTCTATGTCCTACTTGAACCAACACACCTACCGAAAGGTTCAGAAGTTGCCTGAAGACATTTATTAGCTGGTTCAGGTGTGTTAAATTGAGGACGGAGCTAAACTTTGCAAGATGATGGCCTTCCAGAAGCAGGATTTCACATCTCTGTCCTATACCTACTATGCTACTAAGAGGTGTTACATGTAATCTAAGAATGTCTTTCCCAGGGGTTCTCAACTCTGGCCCGCAAGATCCACTTCTCTGCAGAGTTTGCCTCCAACCCTAATCAAACACATGAACAAGCTAGTCAAGGTCTTTAGGAGTACTAGAAAGATATAGGCAAGTGAGTTTGATCAATGTTGGAGCTAATCTCTGCAGGAATGGGGACCTTGATGGCCAGAGTTGAGAACCACTGTTCTTCACAATACTGCTAACTCTGAACTTTTTATCGGACATGTATCAAATACCTCCAAGCTGGCAGTTAAAAGACCCAAGAGATATAGTTAATAATAGACTGATCTAAAAATATAATGTGTCTCCTGGGGATTTAGAGGAAAAAAAGAAAAGGGGACAAACTACCTCTTCCCCCATCCAGGCCAAAAGTAAATCACATGGATTTTTCTGGGATGATTTATTAATAAAAAAATAGGCAATATTTTTTGTCAGCAAGGAAGCAGTAGATGTTTGTTTTACAGGGTTAGTTCACCCAAAAATAAATCTCACCCTCAAGTTGTTCCACACCCATTAGACTTCTCTTATTTTCTGTGGTGTCATTGTTGTACGCTGTTTATGTTCAGCACTCCCAGGTTCTATGCCAGAATGCCAGCTCAGTATTGCCCGAGGTGTGTGTGTGATGCTGACGCAGGAGACGGCGTTCTGACATAGAACCTGAAAGCACTGAACATAAACAGAGTACGACAATGACACAGAAGAGAAGATATTGCTGAATAAAACTATTATTGTTTCGTTTTTGCATACAAAAAGTATACTAGTCACTTGATAAAATTAAGGTTGAACCACTGCAGTCACGTTGACTTTTTTAACAATGTCTTTAGTACCTTTCTGCAACTTGAAAGTGGTGGTTAAATTGTTGTCTACGGATAAAATCATATACCTCTTCTCTGCACTGACTATGTAACAGAACAACTGATAACGAATAGACCTAGCAGCAATAAGACTGTATTTGGCTGGCAGTGATCTGACCGACTACTTTATTAAAATCCTGACCAAGTGAGGCTACAATTTCACCATCCTAGTGAAATCTCACTCTGAAGCTTCATGAAGCAGTGTTTTGAAATCGGCCATCACTATAGAAGTTGTTATTCTGTTTTTTTTGGCGCACCAAAAATATCCTTGGCGCTTTATAATATTAATATTGAACCACTGTACTCACATGAACTGATTTAAATATGTTTTTAGTACATTAATGGATCTTGAGAGAGGAAATGTCATTGCTGGCTATGGAGGCCTCACTGAGATTAACAAAACAGCATGAGGGTGAGTAATGACATTTTTTTTTTTTTTTTTGGTGAACTAACCCTTTAAGAAAACATTTAACTAACCCTTTAAGAAACATGTTGGGGGGCCTCCAGGAATATGGTTGGGAACCTCTACTCATAGAAGCAAAAAATTTTTCTTTTATTTTATAAACATTGCAACTTCTTCAACAAACCAGGGTAATTTGTTTTCCAAAAAGTGGATATATACAAAATATAAGACACAAACTATTTAAAATATTTATTTTATACATGTAAACTTAATAGAATATTTATTTAGGAACATTTTTTCTTTTTCACGTGTCAATTCAATTCCAGTAACTTAGGCAACTGTTCTTGTCTTTGAGGTACTGCACTATCTCCAGGCTGGTGAAGAAGTTGTCTGCAAAGTTGGCGGTGGTGGTGGATGAGGACATGGTGCTGGCCAGGACGGAGACCCATGGTGACACCCATGGTTTGTTGTTCAGACTTCATGGGGACACCATGGGCCTCCAGCGTAGTTTTGCCCTTGTATAGCACCAGGTCATGAATAAAGCCATCCTCAGAAGCAAGCAGACCTGGCAAACAACTTAAATCCCCATTTGTCTGGCTTGTTCTTGATGTATTGCCATAACCTCATCCACAGACTGCTTGGTGGTCTGTGGCTCACTCCTGTAGGCAGTAACCAGGAGGCTGAACAGTGGCTTCTTCAAGACTTTGAGGAATCTGTCAATGGTGCCAGGGATCTGGGTGTTGTCAGTAAAGTGGACAAGCCTTCTCATCAGCCTGAACCCCTTAGATGACATGAGGTTTGCAACTTGTGGGACCCTGGTCTCCATTGCACAGTAGTCATCAATAGAGGGAAGCTCAGAAATCCCCATGTAGAGCAGGATAGCCACAAAGGTCATCATCTCATCTTCAGTGGTGGTGAAGGAGGTGTTGATATTCTTCTGGGTCACATACATGTTGGATTAGTATGTTATATGCTTGACATGGGGGCTGAAGTACCTGGTGAAGTAATCATATGAAGTGTCAATTAAGTCAGGGGGAAAGTGCTGGTATTGGGCAGGGCTTGCTTGTCCAGGTCAACCTTCTTCCAGGTTGTTGGCTACTGGCTTCCCCTTCTTGGTAGGCCCTTTGGCACAGTGGTAGTCACAGTCGCCTTCGTCGTCCTCAAGCTCCACTGCAGGCCACATACACTTCCTCTTGGCAGAGGGGTCATGTCACTCGGGCATGGAGTGTCCAGATTGGTGGGATGAAGTCAGGGTTTGCCAAGTCATCATCTTCTTTGTCGGCGCCCTCATTGGCTGGCACAACAACAATCGGCCTCTTTCCATAGAAGAGCCAAGTAAACAGCTGCAAAAGAAAAGTCATTGTTTTTGAGTCAATTTCCAGCCCAGTTTGAGTTATTTGTGAACAAAAACATTAACAATGAAGTGCAGATCTACTAAAAACAAAGAATATTGACATGTGTAAATGAAAAATAGCACTAAGAACTGGTTGTTACCACTTATATTAGCAGTAATAAGACACACCAATATATGCCACAATAATATAAACTGGGTTAGTAGTAATAATTATAATAATAATAAAAACTGTTATAAGTTTTGTTGTAAACATCTTTTTAACATTTATGGATTGATAATTTTAATAAATGGTTTCCTTCTGGATCAATGTATAATGTTATACAAACCTGTGGCAACATCCAATGTAATCACGAGTACTATTGTCCTACATTATAATGCATTAAGTGAAAAATAGCACTACAAGTACTAGTTGTACCTCTCATTTTATCAGTAATGAGGCTCACAGTAAAAATAAACATCAATATATGCTATTTAAGTATATTAAAAACTGTTATTAGGTCATAAAACTGACCAAACTTACACATATTTCACTGTTTATGGCTTGATCATTTCAATATATGGTTCAAGTTTCCCACTGGATCACTGAAAAATGTTATACAAACCTGTGGTAACACTATTAAATACAATTGTCTTGTAATAATGCATTATTTGTATATATATATATATATATATATATATATATATATATATATATATATATAAAGACATCTTAGTATGGCTCAATAAATGCATCGGGTGTATGTCTAAGAAAACGGATGTGCTGTCACTTGCGCTAGTTTTACCTGAACAGGGCGCATGATTAAATTTGATCATGCCATTTTTCATATTCATCACCTTCACTAATTCTAGAAATCCTACGCAAACAACATCTATCTCAACATTTAACACAACTATTCAACCATAAAATGTGTGAGTTTCATAATCTTACCATTGTTCATTTTGATGTTATTTCAGTATTTGTGGGAGTAGGTAGGCATGTAGATCCGTACTTCACAAATTCTGGAATGACGCTGAAGTTTGAAATGCCCCGGGCAACTCCGGATATCCACTGATTGGCTGAGAGCGAGCTCACAGAGAGGCACGTGAACACGGTTGTGAATGCTCGATTAAGTTAGCAAATATTGTTCTTCCCCGATAAACGGTTAAGAGGAAAGTGCGCAACACATATTTCAGGGCTGATAGTGAAAAAAATTCCTGAGCCTGAACTTTTTTTCCTTGCCCCCCGAGAGGGTACTATGTATGCGACGCACTTTTAACACAACTTGTTGGCCCCTGGGCCCAAATATATAAACAGCCTAAGTATGTATAACCCTGATCATCATTATTGACAAGTGGCTCTTTTTTAGATATTTTCATATTTGCATTATCCCCTCAGTATTATTCAAGAAAACACAGCATTTTCTTCTCAATATGTTCAGTGCCTACATTGACCTTATTAGCCCATCTTAGTACAATCACTGGAAGTAAATGCTGCAGATGCTACAGTCATACCAAGACAGGTCAGTAAGTGGCAATAATAGTACTCCAAAGTACACAGGAATTGATTACCTAAAAGACATGAAAAGGACACACATTCATTTTTCTTTAACAAATTTAATTGCAAAATATGCACCATTCAACTGAAAAACTATAAAAAATGAATATACTGTAAAAGACGGTATGTTGCAGTGCTCTGACTGTTGCTTTGTGAACAGGGTCTAATTCGTGCCGTGACAGTACTTTTTTCCCGCTAGTTCCATACATTAGTTTTCTGGCACACACAGTGCAATAGCATGCTCCTGGTTGCCGGAGTTTTTGACACCAGCTTCCAAAGGGCTTTCCGTCGCTACCCACATCCTCAATCCAAGCCCAGCGCCATTTATTCTTTATGCTTTTATCAATGTCTTTAATGTCTTCCCCTGGCTTCATAAACATAGCCATGACTTACGTTTTGAGTTGAGAAATATGAGACACAATTGTAAACACCTTCGCGCATGGAGCATTGCCTAGGCCCTTTCACACAGGACGCGGTATGCGCTGCGCTATGAAACCCATTTGTTTCAATGGCTTGCGCCGCGCGAGGACTGCGTCGACCAAAGCGCAGACGCAGCGGAGCGCAGCTTGCGCGCACGCCACGGTCAAAGTTCAAAATAGTTCAACTTTTGCCGCTGCGCTCTGTGACGATTACCCGCGCGACCAATAGCAACGGGGCATCCAAACAATCGGAAAGCAAAATGGATGAACCGCTATTTACTGAGTTGTAATTTCCAGAGCTATACAATACAAGTTTGCTGGTCGTATAGTGACATCGGGAGAAAAGCTGTGTCATGGAGACATGACAGACACTGTTAAGAGCTGCTCTCTTTCTTCTTCTTACAAGCAGGGCTATTGCTATTGCTCACTTCTTAGCACGGCCCGGGACATATACTTTACTGCTGACCGAAAGGTGGAACAACAATCAAATGACTATGTATAAAACTCCCGCTACATGTTTGGAAAACTCCGCCTACTGTGCTCTGGCCAGCGCAGCGCAAATCGCTTTGTATCTGAAGGGCTGCGCGGAACCCAGCGGCGAGCGCAGCGCATGCCGCGTCCTGTGTGAAAGGGCCTTAAACCTGTATCGATCTATTTGACAAAGACACGAGGCCCGCCCCTTAACTACTTCTGATTGGCTCATGAGTCGTTGAGCGTTAAAGCTGCTCTCTGACCTGCGCATCTCAGATCTAAATGACAGATCAATACGACGACATATAGTGCCATGTTAAAAATCTAAGTTTCCGAGATTAAAGTCGGAATATTCAGAGAATAAAGTCGAAATATCTAACCTCTGCAAAAAATAATAATAATATTAATAATAAAAATAAAGTCGGAGAATAAAGTCGAAATGTTCCGAGAATAAAATACTTTATTCCGTGCGGAAACAAGGCTATGGTTGTGACGATGACGCGCTTGATTTATTAGCCTATGTAGCCTACTGCTGTTCTGTTTGCATTGACAGAACATAGCAAAACGTTTAGATATCGTTTCAGCTATTAAAACAGTTCCGTTTTGTATGACACATTGATTTCGTTTCTGTTTTATTAAGTTCAGTTCCGCAGTAAAGAGACTTCTGCAGATTTCGTTTGTCTGTAAATAGCCTACACTGTGCGCTGTCATTCATGATGAAAATAAAACTAAATGTCATTCTCCATGATTTCAATGAATAATCCACCTGGTCAACATAATGTTTTATTCATTGATACTTTTAATTGAATAATGCCTATCACTTGAAACAGTTTTGCTGATTTGTATTTATTAAAACGATGTATTTTAAATTTATATTAGTCTACATCAACTTGTATTCCTTGTACATAACAATGAATGTGTCGGAGGGTAAGGGGATATTTGAATTATTTATGAATAAACTAGTGTATTCTAAATCAGTGACGCAAGATCCTTAATAGAAATTTCCACTTTGACGCGAGAAATGCATCTTTACAGATATAATGAAAGAGTTTTTGGTTTGATTTGTTTTATTTCGTTAAGCAATAATTTAAATCTCTCCATCTATGTATTTGATGTCGGTAAGGCATGTATTGTTTTGAGGATAATTCGTTTCCACTGGATAAAAAAAGTGCAAGTGACGGCTCTGGCGCCTCTGTATTGCATTGTGCAAGCTTCCACTCTCCGCACAAACCAATGGATATGCGCCTATACCTTATTTATATCTGACGAATAAAAAATCTTCCCATTACAACTTAATTAATAAAAACAGAAACGAAATCACTTTGCCATACATAAAAAACGGAACTATTTTAATAGCTGAAACGATGTCTAACAGAACAGCACATATTCTCTTCCGTGCTTTTAAAAACAGACATCAAATAAACATTAGACAATCTTTTTTATTATTATTATTATTTTTTTTTATTATTATTATTTTAACATGGCACTAAAACGCCGCCGTAGACCAATATAACCAGAACCTGATTTTTTTTTTTTTTTTCCCGCAGCCACAGTAGCCTACGCTGGAAATCCGGCGTGGTGCCGGAACGCTATCACCCCTGCATATTTACATATTCATCTAAATGCTGCTCTTAGCAGTGTGGACGGCATCAGATGTTCAATAACAGTATATTGCTACTTCAAGAAGAACACTGGCTTTGTTTGACATGTTGAGATCGCATGACTAAAAAAAGTCTTTTAATTAGGACACTCATATGACATTCTTCAAAAATATAATTCGTTTCTGTAGAGCTGGACAATTTAAGGCAGTGTTTCTCAACTCCAGTCCTCGGGACCCACTGCTCTGCACATTTTGTATGTATCCCTTATTTAACACACCTGATTTAGACCATCAGCTCATTAGGAGAGTCTGCATGAACTGAATTGAGTGTGTCATATAAGAGAGACATACAAAATGTGCAGAGCAGTGGGTCCCGAGGACTGGAGTTGAGAACCACTGATTTAAGGATCAAATGACTTGAGTTCAGATGTGAGAATGAAACCAACCTGTTTGTTCCTCAGTCTCTTCTTGTTTCAAACTGAATACTTCTTCAATCCTAATGCATTCACTCTCCTCTTTAACAAATGCCATCTGGGTTTGTTCTTCAGTATCTTCATAACTCACTCTGAATGTTTCTTCAACATTCATGTCTTCACTCTCCTCTTTAATGAACGCCATCTTGGTTCTCGATTGCTTCACCAGGAGTTTTTCTGTGCGTTTAGACAATTAGTCATGTTTAAGATGAGAATAATCCACAGAAAGAAAAATAAATCTCTAGGTGCATCTCAATCAGTTCTTACACTGCCAAAAAAAAAAAAAAAAAAAAATGCTTTTCTTAGTATTTTTTGGCTTGTTCCCAGTCCAAATAGCTATACATTTTTAAATCTATATGCTTTTACTAAATAAGTAAAATGACAAGTTACTGGAGGGTAAATTTTTTCTAGAAAACAAGAAAATTGTTAATTTTACTTGATTTAAGAATTTTTAGATATTGACGTTTTGGCAGTGTAGAATTCATAAGTAAAAAAGAAGAAAAAAAAAGAAAAGTGTATTGAAAGTTCATATTTCAGCATTTATGACTTATATTTGATATTTAATGATTTGTAGATCACATTTAATCGATTCATGAAAACATTTGTGATTTGTTTGTAAAAGTTGTCATTTGTGTTTACAATAAAATGATTCATGATACATGGAGAGAAACGAGACGCAGCTTTTCTGTCACTCGCGTGCAGAGATGCTCTACTCAAAATAATGTTTAATTAATGCATTACAATGTGACATTCAAAAATATTTAATTTATTTTACACCACTTGTAAAACTATAAAACAGACTGAATGCTTTGTATTGATTTAAACACTGAAACTGCTTAAAACACAAACCTTTCCTCAGCCGAATCACAGATACAGGAATGCGTCGCAGCCTTATGACATCACACCACCAGACCAAAATAAAAGTCCTTCTTCTTCTTCTGTAGTTTTTATTGGCAGTTTGCAAACAGCGTGCATTACCGCCATCTTCTGGACTGAGGTGTGAACTCATTTGGATAACAATTATATTACGCTACCATATGTGAGGAAAAAAAAAATACACTTTTATATACACTAAGTGGGGTTATGATTTCTTCCTATACTATATCTTGTTTGCAAGTTGAGTTTCTTTCAGATATATGATTACAGCTTTAATTAAAGATTGTTCACCTGACATACTCCTGTGTTTAATTTTTTTAAACACAGTTCATTATTTGTTATTCTTTCTAGTTCTTTCCTTTTTTCAGAGTATTTTCTACATCTCAGGAGAATATGTTCAACATTCTCTACCTCTCCACAGTGTGTACATAGTCCAGTTTGGTGTTTGCCTATTATCCTTAAACAGCCATTTAAACTTGTGTGTCCTATTCTCAATATTGTGATCATATTTTCTTCCTGCCTACTCAGCCCACTATATTTTTTACCTATTACTTCTTTTTGAATGCTGTACAAATGTCTTCCTTTCTTCTCCTGATCCCATGTATCCTGCCACCTTCTATTTATACTATCTTTAATAATAACTTTAATTTCTGACTTGCTTAATGGTACTTTTATTTCTATTTGATCTGCCTTCAGAGCATCTTTTGCTAATTTATCTACTTTTTCGTTTCCTTTAATACCTACATGTGCTGGAATCCAAGTAAACTCTATATAAATGTTTTGCTGACCTAACCTAAAAATTTATTGACTTATTTCATCTAGAAGATCTTGTCTACATATAGACTTCCCACTTTGAATACTTGACAAGGAGGACATGGAATCGGAACACATGACTGTCCTATGTGGTTTTACTTCCTCCACCCATTGCAGTGCTATGATAATGGCCATTATTTCTGCTGAGAAGACAGAGAGGTGATCTGTAATTCTTTTTTGAATCATAATATTATATTTTGAAATGAATACTGCTGCACCTGTTTTCCCAGTAATTGGGTCTTTAGACGCATCTATATATATCTGTACTGCATCATTATACCAGGTTTCTATATATTGTTGGATATTTTGATATCTGCCTTCATTTTATATAATATTTTTCACTTCCATGTTTACTATAGGGTAACAAAATAGCCATGGAGGGATGGCAGTAATACTCATTGTTTTACAACATTCAATAGTGTCTATCCCCATTTCTTTTGCCTCTTTTCCCCCACTCCATCCAAAACTACTGACATTAGTCCGACCATACTCCCAGCACTCTTCAAGTACCTTTTTTTAAGGATGTGATTTTCCATGTCCCTGCAGACTTATCCAATAAGACATTTTAAGTTTCTGTCGTCTAATATTCAATGGCATCTCTCCTACTTCTACTTGTATTGATGCTGCTGGCGATGTTTTAAAAGCTCCACAACACACGCGGAGGGCCTTAGATTGCATCTTATCCAAGACTGTCAATAAGGATTTAGCTGCAGAATTATACACTATGCATCTGTAATCAAAAACAGATCGAATTAGAGCAATATATATCATCTTCATAGATGCTCCAGATGCACCCCAATTATATCCTGACAGACATTTAAGTACATTAATACCTCGTTTACATTTATCCACCATTTTTTGGATATGAATTTTAAAAGTAAGTTTATTATCAAACCATACTCCTAAATATCTTATTACCTTTTCTTGTTTGAGAGATTGTCCATACAAATTAATATCTAATCTAGGGTTTTCCCATTTTTTAGAGAGACATATATATTGAGTTTTCTCAACTGACAAGCGGAATCCCCATTCACGTGACCACTTTTCAACCTGTTCTATTGCTTTCTGCATTCTTGACTCCAGTACTTTAATGTTACGGCCCCTTACCCATAATGCCCCATCATCTGCATATAATGCTTTACTCATTCTCTGTTCAACTCCAGAAAAAATATCATCAATCATAATATTAAATAATATTGGGCTACATACGCTTCCTTGCGGAGTTCCATTTTCTATTGGGTAGATATTTGAAGATTCCACACCAATCCTAACCTCAATAGTCCTTTCTCTTAAAAAGTCTCTAATCCAATTAAACATTTTACCACCTATTTCCATTCTATTCAATTTAATTAAAAGCCCTTCCTTCCATAACATGTCATAAGCTTTTTTTCTATATCAAAAAATGTTGCTAAAACATATTCTTTATTTACTTGTGCTTTCCGTATTTCATTCTCCAAACAAATTACAGGATCCATAGTTGTTCTTCCTTTTCGAAAGCCGCTCTGATAAGGAGATAAAAGATCTCTTTTTTCAATTTCATATACTAACCTATTAGTTATTATTTTTTCCATAAGCTTACAAAGGTTAGATGTCAAAGCTATTGGTCTGTAACTTTTAACATCTGTTTTATCCTTTCCAGGTTTTCCTATCGGGATTATTACTGAATGCTTCCAGCTAGTAGGTATCTTCCCTTGCTCCCAAACTTTGTTATAAAGCTTTAAAATAAAATCTATCTCAGAGGTATCCAGCTGTGAAATGTACATATTTAAATATATTTGTTGCACAGTGATGTACTGAAAATAACCACCAATAAAGGAGTCATATGTGAAATTCTGTCTAAAAGGCAAAACAGTCATGATTGAGTGCAGAAACCAATTATTCCAGTGGTTTGTTGGTAAATGTTTTTCAATAATAATTCATTTACAAATGTTTGATTTATATATATATTCTTGGCGCGGCCAAGAATGCATTCAAAGTAAAAGAAAAATAAAGTTATTTGTTCTGGTTTCATACTTCAATAACACCAAACCAATCAGACAGATGGAGCTGAGTACTAAACCATTTTATGTGTATTTTTACCTTTTTTAAGTGGTCTGCTTTAGCTTTCTGAGGCTTATTCTCACATACCATTTCTAAAATTGTATTAGAGATTTTTGTAGTCAACTACATTATTTTCCTAATTTAATTTATTTAAGATAAATTGAACTTATAAAATTATTTTATTTACAAGGGTCATGTTTGTGATTTTCACTTGTCATATAGCCTAGAACCGCTTCTGATCATGAAATCGAAACAGACTCACGATTTTATGACAGTACTTTTATTATTTACCTTTTTTTGTCAGCGTTTAAACTCCAACTGATACAACATACAATACAACTTGTTTTTGTTGAGCTGCAGAGAAATTACAGATAGGGTCATAAGATTTTCAAGACCGTATTTTCCTCATCTTGAAAGTTTGGATGCTGCATCTATATGCTAATTCTGTTATGTGACACCACATTTATTCGTGTTAAAGCCCCTTTTCTCAACAAAAAATGTTTCCAAACTCATAGAAATAGATTTTGTCCACATTTGAGAAATTTTATGGCATTTCCATCAGCTTAACATTTTAAAGTACTAAATCTTTTTTTGCCAAAAAAATCCTTGGATGGAAACCTGGCTACAGTCACATTCAGTTTGTCTTAGTTATCATGAGTGAGTTCCCTTGTATTTCTTCCCTTTTCCTGTTGAATTGTTCCCCCTTCCCTTTCAAAGCTCTAGTATTTGTATCGTCTCATCCTTTGGCTATATCTATATCAAATATGGACCCATATGAAACAAACTGTTGTTGCGCCCATTCAAGTCTCAAATTCTTAAGAAACTCCAAATATAAATAATTAATATAGGATCTAGTTCAATAAGAATATCCAGTGTATCTGAAAAAAACCTGGAAAATACTGTTCCAGAAACTTAAATTTTGTAATTTTGGACAAAATTAAGTTATTCACATATTCATATTCGTTGACAGCTTATTTACTTTATGTGATGTTTCTTTGTTTATTTGTACATTTGTGGAACAAATTTACAAAGTCTAACTCTAACTTGGTTCTATAAGGTTCTATCTGTGAGCCAATCAGCACTTTGAATGCACACATGAAGACCAATCACGATCGGCTTTCTTTGCCATGTCGCTGGAATGCACCATGACAGCGGAAAAGATCGCAGAAAACGCTACATCAGTGAAGAGAAGACTAAGGGTGTGTCTCAGTCAGGTCAGAAATTACAGATGTCAGGTCATAAGAATTTGAACTCAAACTCTTTAACTTGGACTCAGGACTTAAATCCTGATTGAATCATAGTTTCTCTCTAAAACTGAACTTAGTTGAAAGCAGTGTTCATTTTGTTAACAAAGACGACAAAAAATATTCGATGATGACCATTTGTTCTGTGCCTAAGACAAGACGTTGACAAAATAAACTAGTATCTGGTGATAAAAACTATGACAATGTATGTCATTTCTTTGTTAACAAGACTAGACAGGACTAAATGTTATTTGAGGAATATCGGACATTCACAATACATTTTTTTTGTTATTGTTTTTTACTTGATACTTGATTCTTGAATTATAATACCAATTTTATCTATCCTTAATTTATGATCATACCTTATAAATTAGCAGTTGAAATTAACTGGCAAGAAGCACAGCGACATGAAGCCAATGATCCAGTGGCTGAAGCGAGTCGGACTAGGTGCTAGTAGGCTACTGTCTGTGTCTTATATCTTTTTTATGTTTGGTTTGTTATTGTAGTTCTTATATTTGCCTACTCATATATATCACAGTATCTCACAGAAGTATACACCTCACATTTTTTGTAAATATTTTATTATATCTTTTCATGTGACAAAACTCAAGAAATTACACTTTGCTACAATATAAAGTAGTGAGTGTACAGCTTGTACAACAGTGTAAATTTGCTGTCCCCTCAAAATAACTAATAATAACACACAGCCATTAATGTCTAAACTGCTGGCTACAAAAGTAAGTAAAAATGCCCAAATTGGGCCCAATTAGCCATTTTCTCTCCCCGGTGTCATGTGACTCGTTAGTGTTACAAGGTCTCAGGTGTGAATGGGGAGCAGGTGTGTTAAATTTGGTGTCATCACTTTCTCTCATACTGGTCACTGGAAGTTCAACATGGCACCTCATGGCAAAGAACTCTCTGAGGATCTGAAAAAAAGAATTGTTGCTCTACATAAAGATGGCGTAGGCTATAAGAAGATTGCCAAGACCCTGAAACTGAGCTGCAGCACGGTGGCCAAGACCATACAGCAGTTTAACAGGACAGGTTCCACTCAGAACAGGCCTCGCCATGGTCAACCAAAGAAGTTGAGTGCACATGCTCAGCGTCATTTCAAGAGGTTGTGTTTGGGAAATAGACGTATGAGTGCTGCCAGTATTGCTGCAGAGGTTGAAGGGGTGGGGATCAGCCTGTCTGTGCTCAGACCATATGCTGCACACTGCATCAAATGGGTCTGCATGGCTGTCGTCCCAGAAGAGAGCCTCTTCTAAAGATGATGCACAAGAAAGCCCGCAAACAGTTTGCTGAAGACAAGCAGACTTAGGACATGGGTTACTGGAACCATGTCCTGTGGTCTGATGAGACCAAGATAAACTTATTTGGTTCAGATGGTGTCAAACGTGTGTGGCAGCAACCATGTGAGGAGTACAAGTGTGTCTTGCCTACAGTCAAACCTGGTGGTGGGAGTGTCATGGTCTGGAGCTGCATGAGTGCTGCCGGCACTGGGGAGCTACAGTTCATTGAGGGAACCATGAATGAGCAGAACATGATCCTTAAATCAGGCGAATCATGAATGCGAGAGAGAGCATCCGCTTTGCAGTTCTTTGATCCAGACTGTAGGTAATAAAAAATCTACTCTAGTGAAAAAGAGCGCCCACCTAGCTTGAGCCTTTTGGTTGACCCCAAAGTTGCAACAATCAGTTAAAACCAAAAACAGATGTCTCACTCCCTCCAACCAGTGATGCCATTCCCCATTGGTGGCTTTCATGCCCAACATATCAGTTGCTGACATCGTATTCGCATTCTGCTGAAGAAAGTGTTCTTGAGAAAGTATTGCATAGAGACCTGTGTCTGAAGCATCCACCTCTACAACAAAAGGCAAAGCATGATCTGAATGATCCAGAGTAGGTGCTGAAGTACAACGTGTCTCGTGTCAGAAAAGGCATTGTGATGCAACCAGATTCCAATTAAGTTTGACTTTATCCTCTCGTTCTTTGAGTAGTGTGGTAAGAGATGCCACTGCACTGTTGAAGCAGTGGATAAATCTCCTATAAAGGTTTGTGAACCCCAAAAATATTTACAGTTCCTTAACAGTGGTGGGACAGGGCCATTCTAGTACTGCCTTTGCCTAGAAATTATCCACCTCCTCTCCTTGTCACATAGTCCAGGTAGGACACAGAAGAGGGATGAAACTCAAACTTCTCAGCCTTCATGAGCAGTTGATGGTCTATGCTCAAAATTTGGGGTATTAGCAATCTAGTGAAGTGGATAAGAGATGCAGCGACTAGTTCCTTGTCAGACTGTATGAATCCCCACTGTCAGCCTTGTCACACAGTAAAATCTCAGATGTCATTATTGTCAGACTGTACAGTCATATACAGTCAAGACTCGTTGAAGAAGAAAAAATGGACACACAATGACACATTAGGTGAAAGTGAGCTGCATTACACATGGGATTTAAATGGTGGCTACAAAGAAATCTCTAATTTGGTCATGGCTTGTCTTGAAAAACAAAGACAATTTGACAGTCGTTGTACAAGTCATGCTGCAGGACTGTGAATCAAATCTGACACTGCCAGAATTTCGTCAAATGTCAAATTTGATCGCAACAATCATTAATTGGCTGTCGTTGAATGTTAAACTAATGATCAAAACGAATGATTCAAAGATTTTATCCTAGGATCAGAGGAATCTTTTAGGATTGTGGTCAAAATTGTAGTGCGACAGTGGACTTTAACTATGGATACAATTCAAATTTTGCTGTAAAACAGCTCTAAAAGACAAGAGTGTCATTTATTTAGCTCAAGTGAGTTCAGATCTATAACATTTAAAACAAGATCAATTCAGCTGTAAACAGTTCTACAAAAGGCAGCAATATAGTTATTCAGTTTATTGTTGATTCAGTTCAGATACCAGTGTTTATGTTTCAAGGTGTGACTCAGCTATAAAGCAGCTCTACAGAAGACAACAGTGCCATTATCCAGTGTACGTGAACCTCAAGATTTGCAAGTCTTTACACATGAAAGGCTTCTCTCTCTGTTGTTATTACATTAGGTGTTTCTTGTCTGTAATAGTCATTCCACCCTAGTGACATTTAAAAGCTCTCTCTCAAGTGAATCCTCATGTGGATTTCAAGGTGTTTTTTTTGAGTGAAACTCTTTCCACACTTTGTGCATGTGTAAGGCTTCTCTCCAGTGTGAAGTCTCATGTGGACTTTAAGAGTTCCACGTCGAGCAAAACTCTTTCCACACTGAAGGCATGTGTAAGGCTTTTCTCCAGTGTGAACGCTCATGTGGACCTTAAGGGTTCCATGTTGTTCGAAACTCTTTCCACACTGAAGGCATGTGTAAGGCTTCTCTCCAGTGTGAATTCTCATGTGGCTCTTAAGGTTTCCAGGACGATCAAAACTCTTTCCACACTGTTGGCAGACGTAAGGCTTTTCTCCAGTGTGAACTCTCATGTGGACCGTAAAGTTTCCATGTTGTTTGAAAGTCTTTCCGCACTGAAGGCATGTGTAAGGATTCTCTCCAGTGTGAACTCTCATGTGAACATTAAGGTTTCCTTTTTCATTGAACCCCTTTCCACACTGAAGGCATGTGTGAGGCTTTTCTCCAGTATGAACTCTCATGTGGACTTTGAGGTTTCCATGACGATCAAAACTCTTTTTACACTGAGGGCATGTGTAAGCCTTCCCTCCAGTGTTAACTCTCATATGAACTTTAAGGCTTTCATCTTCATTGAAACTCTTTCCACACTGAGGGGATCCATTAGGCTTCTCTCCAGTGTGAATTCTCATGTGGACTTTAAAATTTCTTTGTTGATTGAAACTCTTTCCACAGAGAATGCAAGTGAAATCACTTGTAGTTTGAGCTTTTTTTCCTGTGCAAGTTTTTCCAGTCTGTGAGCATTTAAAAGATTTTTCTCCAGGTTTCTCTGCATTGAGTAATTCCCTCTCCTCTTTCAGCGACATTACATCTAAGATGAAAAAACAACAACAATAAATTAAATCCAGTTTAATCACACACAAAGCAACTGACAACAAAACATTTAACCCTCTGGAGTCTGAGGCTGATTTGGGCCCTGGAGAAGTTTTGACATGCCCTGACATTTGTGCTTTTTTCAGTTGTTCATAAACATATTAATGGAAAAAGTGACATTACACTGTATTCAGCACAAACTAGTTTACCATAATATGTGAGGAACATGTATGTACATGATTGTATTTTTGAAGGAATAACGTTTTTGCGTGGTTATTGAAAAAACAAAAAACTTAAGTCACTGAAATAAGGCCAAAAAAATAATATTATGTGTTCACAAGACTTCTGGGTATTGGAGGTTGTAGACTAGAGTTTTTGCTTCAAAATTATGTCAAAATTATCCTGCCTACTCGTTCATATAAAGCAATAGAGAAATTTAAATTTTGTAAGACACCTTTTGTCAAGAAACACAGTATGCGTGGAGGAGTGAATCATCATGAATAATCCTGTAATTCACACCTGAGAAAACAAAAGAATCGCATAATGAGCTGCATATTAATGAGCTCTTTCAGTTAGGTAGGCTGTTGAAAAAACCCTCTGTGATCATGTCTCAAGCTCATCATGGTGTAAATCAAACATACAGTAAAAAAGCAATACTGTGAAATATTATTACAATTTAAAATAATGGTATTCTATTACATACTTTAAAATATAATGTATTTCTGTGATGCAAAGTGTCTGAACAATTATGTTACCTCTATGGCATTTCAAATAGGCTTTTAGCTTAAAAGCACGCACATTTGGAGAAATATTGGATTCTCATATGTTTGTCAATTTTCTATACAGAGGAGTAATATTTATTCAATATTTATTCAATATTTATTGTCATTATTATGAGCACTGGATACTGTGTTTTCAATTCACACTTGCAGCCAGAGGGCGCTCTGTACACCTTTAGTCCACAAATGTCTCAGTGAAGAACAGGCATACCATGTGACATTCCAGGAACTAACCGAACTAACAGAGGCTTCCAGAGATCGCTAACTATGGCTATGCAAAACACTTTTGAAGACAATAAATACACGATTGAGATGATGTATACATGTATTGCCTCAGAATTCGCGTCTGAATAGCGCTGGCTCCATGGGCGTGGCCGCATTAGCGGATAATGAGCTGAATCACGGACTTCTGACATGGCTCTTATTTTCATACAGATTACATACACAGAGAATATTTGTTTTCGATTTGACTTACACGATTTAAAACCTGACATCTCAACGTTTCTTTAGACATAAGTGTTTTTTTTACTAATAATACTAATTTTTTTGTGATTAGTATTCACTAAGTTACAGTTAATTTTCTGAGAACTATCAGATTGGACTTCATTCAGAGGGAGACGACAGATCACGCATCATTGTTAGTTTCCTTTATTTTACAAAAAGCACAACATTTTGTTTTTACTCTGAGTGTACACAAATAAAAGATGATATTCAACAGATTAAAATGGTGTATAACTCTTAATTGTATGTGCAACACTGATGGAGTATTTTGAGTCTCTTTCACACTGGTAAGAAAAAAAAAACGAGGTGGTATCGCCGGCGATCTCAGACTCCAGAGTGTTAAATATGTAGAGCAACAACATATGCTAGATCCTATACTAGTCCTACTTGAACCAATACACCTGCCGGAAGGTTCTGAAGTTGCCTGAAGACATTTATTAGCTGGTTCAGGTGTGTTTAAGATGACGGCCTTCCAGAAGCAGGATTCAACATGTCTGTCCTATACCTACTTTGCTACTAAGAGGTGTTACATGTAATCTAAGAATGTCTTTCCCAGGGGTTCTCAACTCTGGCCTGCAAGATCCACTTTTCTGCAGAGTTTGCCTCCAAGCCTAGTCAAACACATGAACAAGCTATTCAAGGTGTTTAGGAGTAATAGAAAGGTACAGGTAAATGAGTTTGATCAATGTTGGAGCTAATCTCTGCAGGAATGGGGACCTTGATGGCCAGAGTTAAAGGGGACATCGGATGCCAATTTTCCACTAGTATGATTCTTTAGGGTCTTCATGAAAAGTCTATTACATACTTTGATTAAAATTTCTTTATGGTTTTGTATAAAAACCCACCCTTTTTACCTTGTCAAAAACAGCTCTGTTCACAACGAGCCATTTCGGTGCATGTCCCTTTAAATGATAATGAGCTACTGTTCACCCCACCCCTATTTTCCATGAGCGGGCTGTAAACACTATTTGGCAGGTATTGTATTGAACTCACCATTCCTATTTCATAGTTATAAATGCTCAAAAGCGATTAAAATACATTTGAAAATGACTGGTTAGTTATTAACTAACACATTTATAAACCTTATTGTAGTGTTACCATGTTATCTTTACTGTTACGACCTGCGTTCTTGTATTTGGTATTTGTCTGTTTTCTTTTCCCTTTTGTTCTGTCAGTGTTCTAATAGGTTGTTCAATGATGATGTACACTCTCTCTATTGGCGGTTCAGAAGAGGCGTGGTCTTTATAAGGACGCTGCTGGCATTCAACATGGAGCTCGGCCGCGTTTGGGTTGAGAGCTCCTGGAACCTTCTAGTGAAAGTGTGCCTTTTGTACAACCTTTTGATCATGTTCAGCATGTTCCTAATGTTATCTTTAAATAACGTAGAGCGTAGGAGTGTCCTGCCTATTTATTTTGAAAACTTGGTTTGTACTTTGTTTTTCGTTAGGGTGTTAGGGAAGGTAAATGTATTTTTTTATTATGGCCATTTATTTATTTATTTATTTATTTATTAACCTTTATTTAACCAGGTGAGTCAATTGAGAACCAGTTCTCATTTACAATGACGACCTGGCCAAGAGGCAGCATAAAAAGCCAGTACAATACAAAAACATAAAAGATGCAGGTAACACATGCAGCTATAAACAGTGACATATAAAAACAAACAATAAACTAAGAACAAGTACAATGATCCTGAATTATTGACTGAACTGAATTTTTAAAGGAAGAAAGTGATATGAATGAGCTAAGCTTTAGAGTCTGCTGCAGATGATTCCAATCATATGCAGCAGAAAACTGAAAAGAACAACGACCAAAGGAGGTGCGGACTTTGGGTATACAGAGAGTAAGGAAGCTGTTAGAGCGCAGATTACGACTTGTATTATGAGCAGTTAAAAGGGACTGTAAATATAATGGAGTTTTACCAATAAGGGTTTTATAAATAAACAGAAGCCAATGAATTTGTCTACGCGAATGGAGAGAAGACCAATTCAGTAAAGAATACAGATGACAATGGTGAGTATTAAGTGAGGCTCCAGTCACAAAGCGGATTGCAGCATGGTAAATAACATCCAATTTATGAAGGAGAGTTTTTGAAGCATACCTGTAAACTATATCACCGTAAGCCTGGTCGGAAGTACTGTCGTTTTAACCAAGAGCTGTTTAGAAGAATGTGTAAAAGAAGATTTATTACGATAAAGAAAACCAATACGAGACTTAACCTTGCTGAGCAGTACATTTATGTGCGTTTCAAACGATAACTTGCTGTCAAGCCAGATACCAAGATATTTGTAGCAATCAACATAATCGATTTCTGAACCATCCAATGAAAAAATTTTAGGCAGATGTTCAACGTTTGGTAAATTTCTATTAAAGACCATACATTTAGTTTTATTTGTATTTAAAACTAGATGAAGACTAGAGAAAGCATGTTGGAGGCGAGTAAAACTGGCCTGCAGTAAAGACTGGTCAATGGTCAGGGAAGAATGAAATGAATAAATAATAGTGTCATCAGCATATAAGTGTATGTGAGAATCACCTGCAGCAAAAGCAATATCATTAACATAAATATTAAAATGTATAGGCCCCAGTATGCTTCCTTGTGGGACCCCTTTAAATAGAGGCAGGGGATCTGACCCAAACCCCTCCACCTTTACTGATTGTGAGCGACCAGTGCAGTAACTCATGAACCAAGCTAGACAGCTCTCAGAGAGTCCAATACCTCGTAGTTTATCCAGCAATAATTCATGGTCCACGGAGTCAAAAGCTTTTGCCAGGTCAACGAATGCAGCTACACAATATTCCTTGTTGTCAATGGCACATATAATATCATTGACAACCTTAAGTGTAGCAGTGATACAACTATGACCGGATCTGAAGCCAGACTGAAACTGATTAAAAACATTATGAGTCTCCAAATGGTGCGTGAGCTGCTTATTGACCAACTTCTCTAATACTTTAGAGAGACAAGGCAAAATGGAAATAGGTCTATAGCAGTTTAAATCTGAGTTATCACCCCCTTTAAAAAGTGGGGTTACAGCAGCAGATTTCCAATCCCTTGGGAAAATACCAGTACGGAGTGAAAGATTAAAAATGCAAGTAATAGGCGCTGCAATAATATAAGCTGATATTTTTAAAAATAATGAGTCTAATTCATCCGATCCAGCAGATTTGTGAGTATCCAGGTTGAGCAGTTCCTCAAGTACTTCAATCTCTTGTATTGACTGAAAGGAAAAGGAGTAGGAACCTGAAACAGGTAAATCCCTAACAGGTGTCAAGTTGGCAGAAGAACATGTAGAGATGCTGGAACTGTTCTCGTAGGCACAACCAGCATTAACAAAATGTCGGTTAAACTGATCAACCATTTTGGATTTGTCTGTGATAACAACACCATCATGTTTAATTACAGTGGGCAAACGGGAAGAGATCTTTTCATTTTCCATTGTTCTGATGGTATTCCAGAATTTTCGAGGATCAGAGCCATTAACAGTCAAACGGTGCTTGAAGTAACTTGATTTTGCCTGTCTGATAGATTGAGTACATTTGTTTCGCATAGCCCTGTATGATTGCCAGTCAGAGATATTATTAAAAGTCTTTGCTTTGCGCCATAGAGTGTGTTTTTGGCGAATAAGCTCGGACAGATCTGGACTGAACCAAGGGCTAAGACGATTTTTTACTCTGAACTTTTTAAGAGGGGCATGTTTGTTCAAAACAGTACTGAACAAGAGTTTAAAATATGCCCACGCCTCATCAACGTCAGGAATAAGCCCAATTCTGTACCAGTCCATAACAAACAGGTCATTCAGAAAAGCCTGTTCATTAAACTTTTTCAATAAACGTTTAAAAACAAGCACCGGAGGATTTCTTAAGGTGGAGCCCTTGCGGACACAGGCTATAGTACAGTGGTCACTAAGGCTTTGACAGAACACTCCAGATGTGTACTTCTCTGGCCTATTAGTAAGAATAATATCAATTAATGAGCCAGATTCCATAGTCTTAGAATTAAGTCTTGTAGGGACCTGCACAATCTGGGACAAGTTCAGCGCATCTACTTGTAATTTTAAGGATGATGGAGGATCAAACATATTCCAGTTCAAGTCCCCTAACAAAATAAATTCAGAGGAGATGTAAGGAGCAATTATTTCACTCAAAACAGTCAAAGCACATGCAGGAGCAGAGGGTGGTCTATAACAACCAGCAACAGTAATAAATACATTTTTAGATAAGGCAATTTTTAAGAGTATTAACTCAAACTGTTTAGCAACAGATTTTGAAGAAATTACTGAACATTGTAAATTGTCCTTGCAATAGACAGCAACCCCCCCACCTTTAGAAATTCTATCTTGACGAAAAATATTGTAACCAGGAATTGAGACAGCAGAATTAAAAATAGATTTCTTAAGCCATGATTCAGAAATGACAAGAATATCAGGATTTGCAGTATGAACGTATGCAATGAGCTCAGCAACGTTAGGGAGAAGACTACGTATATTCAGATGCATTAGTCCAAGACCTTTATGATTACAAAAACAATCAAAAGTTAATGAATGTAAGGATTTGCTTGCTGGAATATCCGAAGATGAACAGTCAAATGGGCCGGGATTTGGTTGAATATTCCCGGACATCAATAACAAAAGGATAGTAAGGCATCTCTGTCTGAATGATTTGATGGTAAAATCCTTATTAACAGTCCTGCTAGGATGAAGAGGCACACAGAAATTGTCCTGAAGGACCAAAATGCTGGTTGTACGAACCAAGAAAACTAAGCTAGGGATAGCTGGAGATAATAAAGGCAATGACTTTCCCCATGATAAACAGCTGGTTGAACATGTGCTTCTGCCTGATGTGAATGGAATAGACAAAACTGCAATGGGGGCGTTGACAGGTATTGAGAACTTCAACAGAACTGCACAAATAGAACATACATAGTGCAGCAAAAATCAAAATGAGTCTCCGTTTAAAAGTCAATGCGCAATCAGTTAAAAAGCAGCTCTGAAACCGTGGCATGGTGAAATCCAGTCCGTGTTTACAATCCACCGATTTAGAAGGGCAGTCTGTCAAACAATCCAGAATCCGTAACAAACAATCCAGTCCGTGTTCCCGATCCGCCGATGTTGAATTAGATAGCATGTAAACAAAGAGCCGACACCATCAGTCAGCGCTTTATCGCAACTTTATCCAGACAATACTTGTAGCAGAAACTGGGAACAGGCAATGGGCAGCACAGGACCAGTAGGACCAGAAGTTCGCGTGCGGCTTGCACGCCGCACAGAAACGACGTCCACCGGCTCAGGAGAATAACAAATCCCCCAGTTAGCGGTCAAAATCACTCAACCCGCGACAGCAGTCCAAAAACATTCGCAGACGCACACAGGTAGATGACAAAGTTGTTCAGAAATCTTTGTAAAAATACTGAAGTATGCTATCATTACTGGGAAATTAACACAACACGAAGACAGAGGAGAGACATGTAGCACTTAACCAGCTTGCTGCCATCTTGGATAGAGACCCCTATTCTTAATGGACCATTTGGAGTTTTTCAACTTCCCCTAGACACGGTGTGTAATATTTACATAAAATGTACAGTTTGTAACAAGACAATCACCTTAATGCATTGTTCATTGTAACGTGCAGTTATGAATTACAGTGAGAAGGTTCTAAATAGAAATTACATATGTTTGTTCGACTGTATTGTTTTGATATTGAACAAGCTGTGATGTCACGTTTGCAGTGCTTTGTTGTGTGTGCGTGAGGCGCCGGCGCGATCAAACAAACTCCGACCAATGGCAACAGATGCCAACAGGGCTATCACACTAGCTGCATCCTGATCAACAAACTAACAGACGTGTTTGTTGGCGTTTATCTGCGCGGTGTGAACTGGCCTTTAACTTTAGCCGCATTCGTCGTGGAACTTGCACATTAGGAAGGCGATTTGCAAAGATTCATAAAAAAAATCTATAACGTTACTCATCCTCTGGAGGTACTGATCCATCCTTCAGGAACTTTTTAGCAAAACAAACTTTTTAGCGCAGACATAAACGCATATAGGTAGATCCAGGGGCACATTCCCTTCAAAAACAAATTTAATCCACTGCGTCTTCAGCAGCTCAGATGTCGAGAGTAAAGGACGACTGCTATCATTCTTATATCCAATAATAAAATGCCTCAGTTGCTTTGGAGACATTCTTGTCTACACCTGCATGGCGTCGAAACAATGGCGGACTGTTTACAGCTCACTCAGGACGGGTCTATGCTAAAACGGCAGTGTCCGTCAAGAGTCGTGGGAGGGGCCTGTGCAAATTTACATCACTTCGCCAAGAATCTGTGAATGGCTTGATATGAAAAAGTGCTTATGATTTGTGGGGATTAAAAAAAAAAGCACTGGTTGGATTTTTATCATTATAGGGTGGTTGTATAGACACACTGCCAATACACGTTTATGTCTAAACACCATGTAAAAGTGAATTTTGCATCCAATGTCCCCTTTAAGAACCACTGTTCCATCTCCAGAACAAAAGTAAATCCAAGCGGCAACCTCCCCCAGTTTCTCGTGAAGCCAATACGGAAGTAACTTAAACTGCGATTCATCGACTGGCCGCTAGGGACAGGCTGCAAAAGGGAGCAGAATCTCATTGACCATCATGTTAAAACAGCCAAGTTTACAGCAGAAAAAAACATGTTTACACTCTGGTTCACATTGTGTTTTGGTCTATACTGCTAATTTTGCCCTTCATGACAACTCTGAGGGGGGTGAATTTTTTTATAACTCATCCGTTTAAATTATATTAAGCCTTAAAGTTCTGCATAATTAAGGGCGTGGTCACTTGAGTGACAGGTGGATCGCGCTGCTGTCTGTGAGCCGTCATGTTACCTCAGCTGCCGCTGAATTTGGCATCTCAGCCGTATTTGTGCCTTTTTTCTGGATTATTTTATACAATATATGGCTTGCTGCATACTCGAGACAGATGTCAGTCTGTGTACATGTGCTCGCATGCGGAACACACGTTGTTGGATCGTCGTGGCATTGGCTAAAGGTTTTGTTCCTGAGATTTACTACAATGACAATACCAGGAGGATATACAACTCCGACAGCACTGCTTGGATATAACTAAAACTGCTGCACTATTTTGAAAAATTATACTTTGGACACGTGCTCATTAGTTTGAGAGAACATTTGAAAGTTATACAGATATCTGGTACCTATATATGTACGTATAGAGTTTTACATTATAAACTATGTTTTATGTTTTGAAATGGACATTTTACCCAAGTGCAACGGATTGGATTCATCTCGCGATCTCTATTTCTTTAAAGGTATGAAGTCCCAGTTGATTTTTTTTTTGTGTTATTTGCACACCCCACACAAATTAATTAGCCTACTGGTGTTAGAGCATCTATAACGTTATCTTAAAAATCACCGTAGATTTACAGTAAACCTTTAGTACTTTCTAATGATATTGTTATCTTTATTAATATTTTAGATAGTATCTAAGATAGATATGCTAGGCGGGCGTGGTTTCAGCAACAAGTCGCATGGGCTCCAACTACGTCCCGCCTCTTTGCCCATTTTCAGTTATCCGTGAGTGACGTGCGGTCACGTGCAGCTAAGATGGCCGCGGCCTCATTTTTGCGTCAAAACTGCTGTTCAGAACTCTATGGGTGACGTCATGGACACTACGTCCATATTTTTTACAGTCTGAGTAAATCACAAAGATTTTTCTATGTGATGACTTGGTGATATATGGCTGTTTGATGAGAAATAGATTAAAAGTAGTTGCAATAAACACGTTAAGAATCCATAGCAGCAAGAACTGATGATGGCACGGTTTAATGTTTGCTCGACCAATCAACGGAAAGAGGCATTTCATTCCCGCCCACATGCAGAGATCAAATATTGTTTATATTGTTTAAATACTGATCAAGTTGTTTATTCATTTTCTAGCAGTGAACGAAAAATCAAGCCGAATTCTTGTTTTTCGCTTTGTTTGGGAAAAAAAGAAAACGAAAAAGGTGCCGTTTTTTTTTATATATATATATATAAAAAACTAATGACCAAAAGATGCACAGAACACTAACTAAACTAAAGTGCATTTGATTTTAATTGTAACCTCCATTTATTCAGAGCGCAATGAAAAATAAGCTGCACATTTTTTTTTTTTTTACGTTGGATTGAGAGTTGCAGAAGACAATTTTGTATATTTCTGTTCCAGTTATCTGGAAACATCTTATATTGACTTAATGAGTTATTTTTGTGTCAAATAATAAGTGGGAAACATATGTACATGTGTGTATCAATTTCCATTATTGTTATGTGAATTCAGGAAGTTTATTGTAAATCTGAATTTGTGCATTTGGTATTAATGCTCATGAGACTATCTGAGTGAAATGTATGTGCCTGTTTCTATGTAGGACAGTTACTTAAACATATTTGTATATTAGTACCGCTTCAAGTAGAACATATCAAACAAAACCACTTTAATCGGGACACTCCCATGACATTCTTCAAAATTATCATTCATTTTTGAAGATCTGGACACTTTAACAAGGATCAAATGACTGAGTTCAGCTTTGAGAGGGAAACTGACCTGTTTGTTCCTCAGTATCTTCTTGTTTCACACTGAATGTTTCTTCAATCTTCATGTCTTCACTCTCCTCTTTAATGAACACCATCTTTATGTCTTCACTCTCCTCTTTAATAAACACCATCTTTATAATATTGTGTCACGTGGATCTCAGTTGCTTCACCAGGAGTTTCTCTGTGTGTTTGGACAATTTATCACATTTAGGATGAGAATAATCAAAAGAAAGAAAAATAAATCCAAACTAAATATCTGGGTGCATCTCAATCTTTTCCTACACTGAAAAAAAATGCATTAGGCCTAGGCTACTTAGTATTTTTTTTTTTTTGTTCCCAGTTCAAATATCTACACATTTTTAAGTACAGATGCTTTTAGTCAGTCATAGTGATTGTTAATAGCCTAATTATCCCAGATTCATGAAAACATTTGTGATTTGTTTGTAAAAGTTGTCATTTATGTGTATTGAGCAGCAAGTGCTTCGAATCACTGAATCATTTTGGGAAACAACTGGTTCAGTTCACTCAGAGAAATGAAAAGTTTTTTTCTTCATCGCTGAATTTGTTTATGATACAGGGAGAGAAACGAGACGCACCTTTTAGGTTACTCCTGTTTTACTCAAAAAAAAAAAAAAATGTTTAATGAATGCATTCCAATATTACATTAAAAATATTTAATTTATTTTACACTACTAGTAAAATTATAAAATACACTGAATGCTTTGTATTGATTTAAAAACATAAAATGCTTAAAACACAAACCTTTCATCAGCCGAATCACAGATACAGGAGTGCGGCGCAGCCTTATGACATCACACCACCAGACCAAAATAAAAGTCCTGTATAGTTCATAGAAATTTAATTCGATTGATTTATTTACATACAGAAAACAAAGATAAATATATATATATATATATATATATATATATATATATATATATATATATATATATATATATCAGGAGGTATTCAGCTGTAAAATTTATATTTAATTATACATGTTGCACAGTGATGTACTGAAAATAAAAGAGTAATATGTGAAATTCTATCTAAAAGTGCAGAAACCATTTATTCCAGTGGTAGGTTGGTAAATGGTTTTTCAATAATTCATTTACAAATGTTGATGTAATTTTTTTTTAAACATCTATTAAAACATCCTCTTTTTGTATTGTCTTTTAATTATTCGTCTTGAGTGAGTCATAAATGTGTTTGTGTGTATATATACACAGGTGCATCTCAATAAATTAGAATGTTGTGGAAAAGTTCATTTATTTCAGTAATTCAACTCAAATTGTGGAACTCCTGTATTAAATAAATTAAATGCATACAGACTGAAGTACTTTAAGTCTTTGGTTCTTTTAATTGTGATGATTTTGACTCACATTTAACAAAACCCCACCAATTCACTATCTCAAAAAAATTAGAATACTTCATAAGACCAATAAAAATACATTTTTAGTGAATTGTTGGCCTTCTGGAAAGTATGTTAATTTACTGTATATGTACTCAATACTTGTTTATGCCTCCTTTTGCATGAATTATTGCATCAATGCGGCGTGGCATGGAGGTGATCAGCCTGTGGCTCTGCTCAGGTGTAATAGAAGCCCAGGTTGCTTTGATAGCGGCCTTCAGGTCATCTGCATTGTTGGGTCTGGTGTCTCTCATCTTCCTCTTGACAATACCCCATAGATTCTCTATGGGGTTCAGGTCAGGCGAGTTTGCTGACCAATCAAGCACAATAACACCATGGTCAATGAACCAGCTTTTGGTATCTTTGGCAGTGTGTGCAGGTGCCAAATCCTGCTGGAAAATGAAATCAGCATCTCCATAAAGCTTGTCAGCAGAAGGAAGCATGAAGTGCTCTAAAATTTCCTTGTAGATGGCTGCGTTGGCTGTGGACTTCAGAAAACACAGTCGACCAACACCAGCAGATGACATGGCAGCCCAAATCATCACTGACTGTGGAAACGTCACACTGGAATTCAAGCAACATGGTTTCTGTGCCTCTCCACTCCTGCTCCAGGCTCTGGGACCTTGATTTCCAAATGAAATGCAAAATTTACTTTCATCTGAAAAGAGGACTTTGGACCACTGAGCAACAGTCCAGCTGTTTTTCTCCTTAGCACAGGTAAGATGCTTCTGACATTGTCTTTGGTTCAGAAGTGGCTTGGTACGTGGAATGTGACAGTTGTAGCCCATTTCCTGAAGATGTCTGTTTGCGGTGGCTCTTCATGCACTGACTCCAGCTTCAGTCCACTCCATTTGAAGCTCTACTAATTTCTTAAATCGGCTTCTCCTGACAATCTTCTCAAGCCTGCATTCATTCCTTTCACTTGTACACCTTTTCCTACAACACTTTTTACTTCCAGTCAACTTTCCATGAATATGCTTTGGCACAGCACTCTGCGAACAGCTCTTTCAGCAATGACCCTCTGTGGCTTACCCTCATTGTAGAGGGTCTTGTTGATCACCTTCTGGACAACTGTCAAGTCAGCAGACTTCCCCATGACTGCTGTTGGGATTACTGACCTAAACCCAGTATTTATACCCTGAGAATAGTAATTTAATAGAACTTTAAACTAAATATTCTAATAATTTGAGATACTGATTTTTTTTTTTTTTTTGCAAGCTGTAATCATCAAAATGAAAACAAAAAAGTCTGGAAATATTTTACTTTATGTCTAATAAATAAGTGACTCGGAGCACCAAAGTCACATGATTTCAGCAGTTTAGCCGTTTGATAGGAGATCAGAGTCACTGATTCGGTTCGTAAAGCTCCGAAGCAGTGTTTTGAAATTGGCCCATCACTATATTGTTGAAAAGTTGTTATTTTGTTTTTTTGGCCCACAAAAATATTCTTGTTGCTTTTTTAAATATTAAAGTATAACTACTGAACTCGCATGAACTGTTTTAAATATGTTTTTGGTTGTTTGTGTTCCGAAGATGAACGAAGGACTTACAGGTGTGGAACGACATGAGGGTGAGTAATACATGACATTATTTTCATTTTTGGGTGAACTAACCCTTTAAGTAGCAAACATAACAAGGGTAATTAATGGGACAATGGTGATACAAATGAACTAATGATGAAGAGCAGGACAACAGAAAAGAACACGAGACAATAGAAAACAAACTGAAAATCCTTAAACTGAAACTATCAGACTGACACAAATCAATTGAATTCAGGTGTTCCAGTCCCTTCTATGGCCACAGGTGTATAAAATCAAGCACCTAGGCATGCAGACTGCTTCTACAAACATTTGTGAAAGAAATGCTGTCAGGAGCTCAGAGAATTCAAGCGTGGTACTGTGATAGGTTGCCACCTGTGCAATAATTCCATTTGTGAAATTTCCTCACTACTAAATATTCCACAGTCAACTGTTAGTGGTATCATAACGTGGAAGCAATTGGGAACAACAGCAACTCAACCACAAAGTGATAAGCCACGTAACATCACAGAGCAGGGTCAGCGCACGCTGAGGCACATATTGCGCAAAAGTCGCCAACTTTCTGCAGTGTCAATAGCTACAGACCTCCAAACTTCGTGTGGCCTTCAGATTAGCTCAAGAACAGTGAGTAGAGAGCTTCATGGAATGGGTTTCCATGACCGAGCAGCTGCATCCAAGCCTTACATCACCAAGTGCAATGCAAAGTGTTGGATGCAGTGGTGTAAAGCGCGCCACCACTGGACTCTAGAGCAGTGGAGACATGTTCTCTGGAGTGACGAATCACGATTTTCTGTCTGGCAAACCGATGAAGGAGTCTGGGTTTGACAGTGGCCAGGAGAACGGTACTTGCCTGACTGCATTGTGCCAAGTGTAAAGTTTGGTGGAGGAGGATTATGGTGCAGGGTTGTTTTTCAGGGGTTGGGCTTGGCGCCTTAGTTCCAGTGAAAGGAACTCTTAATGCTTCAGCATACCAAGACATTTTGGACAATTTCATGCTCCCAACTTTGTAGAAACAGTTTGGGGATGGCCCCTACCTGTTCCAACATGACTGCTCATCAGTGCACAAAGCAAGGTCCATAAAGACATGGATGAGTGAGTTTGGTGTGGAGGAACTTGACTGCACAGAGTCCTGACCTCAACCTGATAGAACACATATGGGATGAATTAGAGTGGAGACTGTGAGCCAGGCCTTCTCACCAAAGGCACTGCTTGACCAAAAATTCCCATAAACACACTCCTAAACCTTGTGGAAAGCCTTCCCAGAAGAGTGGTGGTTGTTATAGCTGCAAAGGGTTGGCCAACTCCATATTAAACACTACGGATTAAGAATGGGATGTCATTAAAGTTCATGTGCACGTAAAGGCAAGAGTCCCAAAACTTTTGGCAATAGTAGATTAAGGAGGTATGGAGGTATATATTAAATCAAACATAGAAAGAAACAGGACAGGAACTAAAAAGATACACTATATCACAATGAGTCTACTTTCACAGAGGGGAAAAGTTCCCTGCATACACCGTCTACCGTGCTGCTAGAATGCGTGTAGTGATCATGGTAGTGATATTTCCACTCAGGATCGATCACTTATGTGTTACCTGGCTGCCAGTTTCTCTGTAGCTTGCTAAACACGCTATTTGAATGTGAACACAACTGAAAAATACAGTTAAAAGAAATATCTGGTCTTCCTTCATAGTGCAGTCGCTATTTACATCTCGTATCGTCTGTAAACTCTTGCATTACCAAGGCAACAACTGACTTGTTTGTATTACATTGCAAAGAGCTCAGTTATCGCAGCACCACAGTAGAAAATGAAACCATATCCATACCGGCCGGCTCGGCACAAAATGCAATGGTTAAACAAACAGCTTGGCCTGATGGAAAAGCGGCTTCACCAGTCTTGGGAAACTCGAAGGCTCATACGTTTTCGAATTGAAACCGAGTGCCATCCAAAATACAGCACAAAACAATGTTGGGAGTGAGTATCTGTTAAACGTGCTCGTGCCTGATTTCTGTTGATATGTGCACTTCATTGCTGTTCATACTGGTTAAATATTACAGGACACTAATAAAAGAAACTAGGTATGATGATGTGTAGTAGTGGTGTCCCATTTCTTAAGGGAATATTTTCACCCCTACACCTTGCCACTCTGTTTCAAGCAAAGGGGTAGGCAAAAGGGTATAAAATAGAATTGGGATTGGGCCTAAATCAGGAGAATCATTAATGCAAGATAGAGCATCAGCTTTGCAGTTCTTTGATCCAGACTGTAGGTAATAAATAAAAAAAATCTACTTGCGTCACTGGCACGTACGTTTTGGAAATGTCCAAAAATCTGTACATTTTGGGTCAAAATTTTTCAAACATTATCAGACATATTGGGAAGACATTTAGACCCAGATCCAGTCCTGGATCTCTTCGGAGTTAAGGATGATAACATTACGATATCAAAGAGTCAACATTCTGTGATTCTATTTGTTACGCTTCTTGCAAGGAGACTGATCATTCTTAACTGGAAGCAAAAAAACCCACCGACTCTTGGTTAAGAGATGTCATGCATTATCTGCAGTTGGAAAGAATTAGATTTGCAATGAAGGATAAAATGTATAAGTTCTATAACACTTGGTGATATTTTATTATTTTAAAAGCGTGTATTGTTCCCATCTACAATGTAGCCAATGACAAACAAAGGTACTTTATAATACTTGTGACACTTGTTTTGTTCCCCTTTCCTTGTGATTTTTTGTATACATAATGTATACATGTGATTTGAACTCAACTTGTCCTTCTCCAAAAAAGCAATAAAGAAAATGTTTTAACTATAACTATGGAGACAATTCAGATTTTGCTGCTCTAAAAGACAATAGTGTCATTTATTTAGCTCAAGTCAGTTAAGATTTATAACAGTGTGATGTTTATCAATTTAAAACAAGATCAATTCAGCTGTAAACAGTTCTACAAAAGGCAGCAATGTAGTTATTCAGTTTATTGTTGATTCAGTTCAGATACCAGTGTCGATGTCACAAGATGTGACTCAGCTATAAAGCAACTCTACAGAATACAACAGTGCCATTATCCAGTTTATGTGAACTTCAAGATTTGCAAGTCTTTACATGGTGATTGCACATGAAAGGCTTCTCTCCAGTGTTATTACGAGTCCTAAGGTGTTTTTTGTCTGTGAAACTCATTCCAGATGAATGACATTTAAAAGTTCTCTCTCGAGTGAGCCTTTGTGTGGACATCAAGGTGACTTTTTTGAGTGAAACACTTTCCACACTTAGAGCATGTGTAAGGCTTTTCTCCAGTGTGAACTCTCATGTGGACCTTAAGGTTTCCATGTTGTTCAAAACTCTTTCCACACTGAAGGCATGTGTAAGGCTTTTCTCCAGTGTGAACTCTCATGTGGACCTTAAGGTGTCCATGACGATCGAAACTCTTTCCACACTGAAAGCATGTGTAAGGCTTCTCTCCAGTGTGAATTCTCATGTGAATTTGAAGATTTCCACATCGAGCAAAACTCTCTCCACACTGTTGGCATGTGTAAGGCTTTTCTCCAGTGTGAATTCTCATGTGCCTGTTCAGGCTTGCTTTTTGAGTGAAACTTATTCCACACTGTTGGCAAGTGAAAGGGCTCTCTCCAGTGTGAACATTCATGTGCCTGTTCAGGCCTGTTTTTTGAGTGAACCTCTTTCCACACTGTTGGCAGTTGTAAGGTTTCTCTCCAGTGTGAATTCTCATGTGGACTTTAAAGTTTGCAAATTGATTAAAACTCTTTCCACACGGAGAGCATGTGTAAGCCTTCCCTCTAGTGTGAAGTCTCATGTGGACTTTAAGGTTTCCATGTTGACTGAATCTTTTTCCACACTGAGGGCATGGGAAAAGCTTCTCTCCAGTGTGAACTCTCATGTGCCTTTTAAGACTTCCTTTATGAGTGAAACTGTTTCCACATTGCTGGCATGTGAAAGGACTCTTTCCAGTGTTAACTCTCATATGAACTTTAAGGCTTTCATCTTGATTGCTCTTGATTGAACTCTTTTCACACTGAGGGGATCCATTAGGTTTTTCTCCAGTGTGAATTCTCAAGTGGACTTTAAGGTTTTCTTGTTGATTGAAACTCTTTCCAGAGTGAATGCAAGTGAAAGTTTGTGTGGAAGTCTTTTTAGTCTGTGAGCATTTGAAAGATTTTTCTCTAGGTAAAAAATCATGAAGATTCTCATATTGATCTTTCTCTGCATTGAGTAATTCCCTCTCCTCTTTCAGCACCATTAGATCTAAGGTGAAAAAATAAAAAAACACAAAGTTAACCCCAGTTTAATCACAAAAGGCAACCAACAACAAAACATTTAGATATGTAGTGCAACAACATATATGCTAGATCCTATACCAGGGATGTCCAAACCGTCTCCTGGGGGGTCTATGTCCTACTTGAACCAATACACCTACCGGAAGGTTCAGAAGTTGCCTGAAGACATTTATTAGCTGGTTCAGGTGTGTTTAATTGAGGATGGAGCTAAACTTTGCAAGACAGTGGCCCTCCAGAAGCAGGATTCAACATCTCTGTCCTATACCTACTATGCTACTAAGAGGTGTTACATGTAATCTAAGAATCTCTTTCCCAGGAGTTCTCAAGATCCACTTTTCTGCCGAGTTTTCTGCCTCCAACCCCAATCAAACACATGAATAAGATAGTCAAGGTCTTTAGGAGTACTAAAAAAGATACAGGCAGGTGAGTTTGAACAATGTTGGAGCTAAACTCTGCAGGAATAGGGACCTTGAGGGCCAGAGTTGAGAACCACTGTTCTTCAAAATACTGCTAACTCTGAACATTCTTTCAGACATGTCCCAAAAACCTTCCAGCTGGCAGTGAAACCCTTTATTTAAAAACACAATTTGTCCCAGGAGATAAAGTTAATTATAGACTGATCTAAATATATTTATTATAAATATAAATACATTTATTATGTCTCCTAGGGAACAAAACACAACAAATTTAGAGGAAAATAGAAAAGGGACAAACTACTTCTTCCCCCATTACACCTCCAGACCAAATGTTCACATGGATTTTTCTAGAAAGTGGGAAGCAGCAGATCTTTTTTTAAAGGGTTAGTTCACCCAAAAATTCTGTAATTTATTATTCACCCTCATGTCGTTCGACACCTGCAAGACCTTCATAACATAAAAATCATTCAGTTTTGTCCAAGTAAAAAGGTTGTCTGTAAAGAATTTTTGGTAACGCTTTATTTTAGAGAGTCCTTGTTACATGTTACATGTTCTTACTATAGTAAAAACTATGAAGTATGCATAATTACATGCAACCTAAACCAAACCCTTATCCTAACTCTATAGTAAATACATGTAGTTTATTATTATTACTTGCTACTTAAATGTATAATTGCACTGTATCACAGGTATCTTTAAATAAAGTGTATTTTATTTTTTTAATTTATTTTTTGCAGTGCAAATTCTGAATTATTTTCATTTCAGCTCTTACTTAAACATATTTGTGATGTTTGCGTAGTGCTGCGTAAAGTAGAACACACTTTTTGTCTGGTCAAATAATGTCAAATAAAGCCACTTTAATCAGGACTCTCTTCACATTCTTCAAAAATATCACTCATTTCTGTAGAGCTGGACAATTCAGCTTTGAGAATGAAACCAACCTGTTTGTTCCTCAGTATCTTCTTGTTTCACTCTGAATGTTTCTTCAATTTTCATTTCTTCACTCTCTTCTTTAATAAACACCATCTTTATAATAGTGTGTCACGTGGATCTCAGTCGCTTCACCAGGAGTTTATCTGTGTGTTTGGACAATCTAGATAAGAATAATCAACAGAAAGAAAAATAAATCCAAACCAAATCTTCCTATAAGTATATTCCTATACTGCAAAAAAATTAAAGTAAAATTATCTGCTAATGGGGTAAGAAAGTTCTTTCTAGAAAACAAGAAAAAATATCTTATGTCAGTTTACTTTAGTAAAATTTAGATATTTGGACTTAAATCAACTACTAAGTACGAAAAGCTTTATTTTTTATTTATTATTATTTATTTATTTTATTTTTTTGCAATGTAATTCAGTAGTCAACGCATGGGTAAGAGTCAGCCAGAGTTAATTATCCAAAAAGAAAAACTAGCACTACAAATCAATAAAATTATATTGAAAGTTCATATTTAGGTATTTATCACTTATGTTTGATATTTAATGATTTGTAGATCACATTTAATCGATTAACCATTCATGAAAACATTTGTGATTTGTTTGTAAAGTTGTCATTTGCGTTTGCTGTTCTCGTTGCATTTACTGTTTTGACCAGCAGGTCTATTCATCGAGCAGTGATTCAAGTGCTTCGAATCACTGAATCATTTTGGGAAACAATTGGTTCAGTTCACTCGGAGTCATAAAAAAGTTATTTTTCTTCATCACCGAATTTGTTTATGATAGCCTACAGGGAGAGAAACGAGACGCACCTTTTTTGTTACTCGTGCAGATGTGTTTTACTCAAAAAATATTGTTTAATTAATGCATTACAATGTTACATTCGAAAATATTTAATTTATTTTACACCACTAGTGAATAAACTGAAATAAACTGAATGCTTTGTATTGATTTAAACACTTAAAATGCTCAAAACAAACCGTTCATCAGCCGAATCACAGATACTGGAGTGTGGCGCAGCCTTATGACATCACACCACCAGACCAAAATAAAAGTCTTGCATAGTTCTTCTTCTTCTTCTTCTTCTTCTTGTAACGTTTATTGGCGGTGGGCAAGCCAACTTTTGGTGCATTACCGCCACCAACTGAACTGGAGTGTGAAGTGACAATGGGTAATATTATATATCTATATGTATCTACATCCATCTATACCTAATATATACACAAATATATACATAAGTACATATACATACAAATTCTTAAAAAAAAAAAAAAAAAAAAAAAAAAAACTTATATTCTCCTGAAATTTCCTGTATCTATTATATATTTTATTATCATTCTTCTGAATTTCCTATTGCCTAATATCAGTTCTAATGTCATATTACTTGCCCCTTCTGTTTGTATCTTTGTTTCCAGCATTTGTCTCTCTTTACTATATGCTCTACACTGTAATAAAATATGATCCACTGTTTCAGTTTCACCACAGAATCTACAAAACTCAGAAGGGTGTTTCCTGATTTTATGCAAATTTCCATTTAAAGATGAATGTCCTAATCTCAACCGTGTTATTATTATTTCTTCTCTTCTTTTAAAATCACTTCCAGTCTCATTAATTTGTAATCCTACTTTCTTTTGGATATTATATAGATGTCTACCTGTCTTCTCCATATCCCATTTTAGTTGCCAAGATTTAATAACAGCTTGCTTTATAATTATCTTTGCTTCTGCTTTACTGATTTTTACATCAATTTCTACATTATTTTTATTTAACGATCTTTTAGCATGTTTATCTGCCATTTCGTTTCCATCTATTCCAACATGTGCTGGGACCCATAAAAAAGACACAATCCTGTTATGAACATGTATTCTATACAGCAGTTGCATTATTTCTATGATAATATCTTGTCTGCAATTTGATTGACCCGATTTAATACTTTTTAAAGCCGCCAAAGAATCTGAGCATACTACTGCTTTCTTAATCTGATTCTCTTCCAACCATTGTAAAGCTATAACAATAGCAATCAATTCTGTAGTAAAAACAGATAAGTAGTCTGGTGTTCTTTTTGTAATAATTATTTCTTGTTGTGGTATAGCTATGGCTATTCCTGTCTTATTGGATTCTGGATCTTTTGAACCGTCTGTATAAATCTGTACATTATCATAGTACATCCGTTCTATATAACGATTTACTTCATTTATTATACCACAATGGGATTTTTCCACTTTTAGTAAATAAAGATCTATTGCAGGCATTGTAAATAACCACGGAGGGAGTACAGCTATAGGCACTGTATTTCCTATGTACTAAATCCATTTTTTGTGCTATTTCTTCTGCTATCCACCCAATGCTTTTTATTTTTGTTCTCTCATGCTCCCAACAATCTTCAAATATTGCCTTAGTTGGATGCTTACTGTTGTGGCCTTTTAAAGATACCCAATAATTCATTTTTAATTGCATGCGTCTTTCTTCTAAGGGCATTTCACCCATTTCTACCTGCAGAGCAGCCCTAGGTGATGTTCTAAATGCTCCGCAGCATATTCTCAACGCTTGTGTCTGCACCTTGTCAATTTTTTCTAGAACATGCTGGCTTGCTGATCCGTATACAATACATCCATAATCAATAGCAGACCTAATAACTGCTAGATATATATTTCTGAGAGAACTACGGCTAGCCCCCCATTCACTACCCGCTAAACATCTCATAACATTCAGTGCTTTTTTACATTTATTCAATAACTTTTCTACATGTATATTAAAGTTCAGTTTCTCATCTAACCAAACACCAAGAAACCTTACTACTGATACCTGTTCCAACTGTTTTCCATAAAGAGACAACTTAATTTGAGCAATTTTTCTTCTTTGTAAAACATATTACCTGAGTTTTTTCTACTGATATTCGAAAACCCCACTTCTGCGCCCACTCTTCAACTTTATTTATTGCTTGCTGAACTTTTTTAACTGTGTATGTTATATTTCTGCCTCTCCTCCAAAGTGCACCATCGTCTGCATATATTGACCTCCCCATCCCTTTTCCTACCTCATTAAATATGTCATTGATCATTATATTGAATAGAAGGGGGCTACATACACTCCCTTGAGGGGTTCCATTTTCAACTGTATAAACCCTAGAGCAGGGGTACTCAAGTTCAGAGGCCAAGAGGGCCGCATTTTAACCAAATGAAACACGAAGGGCCACAAATTATAACTTGGATCGTAAGACTTTTTTTAGGCCTACTTAAGACAATATTTGTAGTTTTACTGTTTATTTACTAAAAGTGCAGTTTATTATCTAGCTAAGTCTTAATAGTTGGTGTCCTTTTTAAAGTGTCACTGAACATGATAAATGGCATTTAAAAAAAGGATTAATAGCTTGTCTTGCTGTATTCTTAATGTGCAAATGCATAAAGAAAAACAAGAACTGATGAAAAGAAATCCTTATTCATTTGAAATGTCTGCATTGTTTTCACAAGAAATTTAAGGTCTGGCTGTTGTTCACTGGCTGATGAGAGTTTGTCCATCTGACGAAAACATTGCACTTTTTTATAGTCTTTTTATACTCCATTGCACCTTTTTTAACACTTTATAGCACCTATTTATACTCAGAGAATAAATGTTTTATTATTTGTATTATTACCCACATTTTAATTTCCAAAAATCAAAAAATCGTTTTTTTTTCTTCTTTTTTTTAATGTCCAATCACAATCTCATGAATTATCGAACTATAACCAACGTTGTAAACATGATAAATAAGATTCTCCGTGAGCTCAGTGATGACAGATCTGTAATAGTTGCGCTCTTTGCTTCTGTTTATAACACATTGACATTAAGAATAAAAGGTTTGTTTTTCATGCTGCTCGGCAACTTACACACTGCAAGGTTTGAGGAATGTCAACTGCATTTCATCATGGAAAAATAAGGTTACTTTGTTTTTTTACTTGCGCGCACAATCTCGAGCCTTTGGCGTTCACGAACACAAGTGCTCGACACATGCGCACAAGAGAGATTCATGCTTGTCTAGTCTTTTTCGCTCAAATAGTTACAATAAAATGTCTTTGTACTTGTTTAAAATTAGAGTTGCTGGTATCTTTTAATCCCCTCAAACGAGCGCTCTTCAACACGGTCGGCTATTGTGTTTTTTATTACTCTTGTTCTGTCCTCTCCGTTTCTTTTCAGACTGAAACAACAGCCCGTTTCAGTGCTGACACCTTGTGGACAAACTAAATTAGTGCAAAAACTATTCAATGTGCGCGTGCAAAGTGCCTTCAGTTTATATTATATTGTTCTTTGCGGTTAGAAAAACTGTGCTGCGCGCGTACACTATACGCGTTCTCTGCTGATGGTTACAGCGTCACGCGCACTGTACGCCTACCCTAGTGTACGTGTAAAAAAAAAACCGAAGTAATATTCACGCTAATTTTGAACGCAAATTATAATAAAAATACATTTATATGTAGCATGATGCGGGCCACAAATTTAATGCTGACGGGCCGGATGCGGCCCGGGGGCCGCCTGTTGAGTACCCCTGCCCTAGAGTATGATGTTCCCACTCTAACCTGAATTGTCCTGTCAAATAAAAAGTCTAATACCCAGTTGTACATTCTTCCTAGAATACCCATATTTTTCATTTTTATTAATAGTCCTTCTTTCCATAGCATATCATATGCTTTTTCTACATCTATAAAAACTCCTATAACAGCCTCTTTATTTGTCTGAGCTTTTCTTATCTCCGACTCCAAACACAGTATTGAGTCCATTGTTGTTCTACCCTTTCTAAACCCACTCTGGAATGGTGTAAAAAGGCCTTTACTCTCTATCTCATACATAAGTCTATTTACAATCAGTCTTTCCATTATCTTACACATGTTTGAAGTCAGTGCTATTGGTCTGTAGCTTGTTGCCTCTGATCTATCTTTCCCTGGTTTCACTATAGGAACAATTATAGAATGTTTCCATGATTTAGGCAATTTACCTTCTTCCCATATTTTATTATACAATTTTAATATACTTCCAAGTGCTATATCTGATAATTTTCCTATCATGCTATAGCAAATTTCATCCTTTCCAGGAGAGGTTTCTTTTACACTCATTATTGCCCTTTTTAGCTCATACAGAGAGAAATCTTTATTTAAACAATTATTAGTAACTTCACATTTTTTAGTTATTTCAGGATTATCTCCTTTAACTTTTTCTCTAATATTTTTTGCTTCTTCTGACAAATTATTACTGCTATGTATATTATAAAACACTTTAGCTAACATTTCTGCTTTTTCTTCATTTGAAATCGCTACTACTTCTCCACTTCTTAATGCCGGCATACTTAAATATTTACGCTGTCCGCCCATTTTCCTAATCATGCCCCAAATATCTGAAATTTGTACATCCCATCCAATATTACTACAATAATCCCTCCAATAATTCCTTTTTGCCGCTTTAATTATTTTTCTTACCAGCGCCTGTGCCCTTTTATATTTCACAAGATCCTCATATAAAAACGATGATTTTACCTTCCTAAAAGCTCTATTTCTTTCTCGAATAGCTGCTCCACACTCTTCATTCCACCACGGAACTGCTTTCCTTGTCCTTATTGTTGTTTTCTTACCTATAATTTCTGTTGCAGTTGCATGAATAATATTACAGACTTTTGTATTATATTCTTCCACATCATCTTCTAGATTACCCATATTAATTAATCTCTGACTACAAATATAACTGAAATTTTCCCAATCTGCATTTTTAAACTTCCATCTATCTATACTCCCCTGCTCTATTTTTGAAACTATAATTCCTATTCTACATCTTATTGGGTAATGGTCACTCCCTATCGTTGATTCCTTTAATGCCTTCCATAAACTTATATTAGCTATATTCTCTGATACAAATGTAAGATCTAGCTTTGACTCATGCCCATTCGCAATATTTATTCTTGTACCAGATCCATCATTTATACACACCAACCTATTTTCACCCAATAACTCTTCAATTATTTTACCATTATAATCTGTGATTTCACTACCCCATAGCGTACTATGGCTATTGAAGTCTCCACACCATACTACTGTATTACCACTTAATTCTATTATCTCTTCTAATTTAGCTTTTTGTAATTTCTTACATGGGTTATAAAAATTTATCACTCCGATACATCTTCCCTCTGTCCATGTTTCTAGAATAATTGCTTCAATTTCATTAACATTTATAACTCTATAGCTTATACCTTGTTCAATAAATGTTGCTACTCCTCCTCCTGTTCCTTCAACTCTGTCCTTACGAATTATTTCATAACCCTGTATTTTAAAATCAAGATGTGGTTTTAACCATGTCTCTTGTATACAAATTATATTTGGTTTTTGTTCTAACTCATCTATATATTTTTTGAATTCTTGTTCATTTGCTAGAAGACTTCTTGCATTCCACTGTAAAATTTCAAGTCTCATTATTTATCCATTACTTTTCTGTGTTCCTTGGAAATCCCCTACTAGAGTATCTTGTATTTTCTGTACTGTTATTTCGCTTACATCCAAGTATTTCTCTGCTGCCCTGATTATGATTTTAATCCTTTCCGTTCGACTTGTTGTCTGAGCTGAACAGTTAACCACTTCTGCCATAAATGTTACAAACTTGACTTTATCTATTATCAGCAAATCTTTGCTGACATTGCATTGATTGTTTCCTTTGTGGTTAGCCATACTGTCTGGTTTTTCATTTAGATCCGAAGTTTCACTATTCTTAACTCTTTTAATGGCTTCAGCATATGTTATCCCCTCAGTTATCTTGATATTCTGTACCTTCACTGCTCTTTTCCTTACTTTACAGCCCCCATATGCTGCACTATGCTCTTCCCCACAATTGCAACACTTCAACTTTGCATTTTCTCCACACTCTCCATACTGGTGTTCTCCTCCACATTTGCCACATCTTTGTTTACTTTTGCATACAGCAGCCACATGCCCAAATCTTTGGCATTTATAGCACCTCAACGGAGGTGGAATATATTCCCTTACACTGTAGCTCATATATCCAACCATCACCCTCATTGGCAGTGCTTCTTCTTCAAACTGTACTCTACTATCATTACAGATAAGCTGTCTCTTTTCAGTCAATCCTTTGTGAATTGCAGTCGCTTCACCTTGCTAACCTTAGCATTTGATACATTTCTTTTAATTTCTTCTTCAGTCACTTCTGTAGGAATACCATATACTACCCCTCTAACTGCTCTTCTTTCTTTCCAGCTCGAACATTTAACTGTGTATCCTGCCAGTGATTTTATTTGCAATGCCTTTACTTTCTGTGCTTCATCTTTGCATATAACCATTATGCTTCCATCTTGCAATGTTTTGGCATACACAATGTTTCCTATTTTGCTCTTTAATGCTTCACTTATCTTTAATGGGTTCCTTGATCCTGGTGATTCAAACGTAACGATGACCTTGTGCCCCTCATTTCTTTTTACATCTTTCCGTATGCTTACCTCCTTATCACTATCCAAGTTTTCTTGATGTATTTTCTTCCTTTTCCTAATTTACTAGACTCCATTTCATTCTACCTCCTTCACCTCCTTCTTCCATCCAATCCACTTCCTGCTCACTTCCTGATTCGTCATCGCTTCCTACCATCGTCACTCCAGTCACAGTTCAGTGTTGCCCTTCCGCCGAGCCAACCATCCACACACCGTGTCCCACCGTCTTGCATAGTTCATAGAAATTTAAATATATATAGTGATTCTGTAACTGCAGGTACATTTGGTGTCCAAAGTCATTATTGTTTTCTGCTTTTTTTAGATGGTTATATTTTTAATTAGTTTAATAATTTTTTACTCATTGTCATGGATCACAATCTTTTGATAATTGTTAATTAATTGTATTTAGCCCTAAGTAGTCATTTTTCAAATCCTACTACATTAAATTGTTTAAAAATAACTTTGAGACAAAACAATGGCTCTAACATATTCTAAGATATGTCAGTACATGTTGCTTTTAGTTAAAAGAGCTCAAACATCCATTTTAGTCCAGGATTAGTTTAAGCCTTGTCTGTGAAACCAGGGACAAGATTTATTTTGTAAAATGTCAAAATTGTTACCACAATATTAAAAAGAAAACAGGGATTATCACTGATCACACAGTGGGTTGTTTAAACATCTTTTAATCATGATTTCATTAGTGCCATGTGCTCCTAGCATTTCTGCTAGCAAGTAGCAAGTTTAAAATGGTAAGTTCTGTTACGTCAAAATCTGTTACCAAGTAACAATGTTGACAGTATGTAACAGAATTGACAGTAACAGAGTTGATCAGTACTATATATAAATCTTTCTCTTTTTTCAAGTTAAAAAAGGAAGTAACTTGTGTTTTTGCAAGCACTGAATTAATAAAAATTGAAGTTTTCAATAAGATACTGAAAAGAAAAGAAAATTTCTGTTAGTGAGCAGTTTTTTTCCTGAACTTTTTTTGTCAATCGATTGCCTCAAAATGTTTAAATTAAGAAATTCAAAGTTTTAGTAAGCAGAATTGGCATTTTTATTTTGTACTCATACATTTGAATTATTCTTAACTTGAAAGGTTCGAGTACACTAATTCATACTTTAACTTACTTAGTTAACATAAGTAAGTTAAAGTATGAATTAGTGTACTCAAATCTTAACATTATCATGTAATTTAGTGTAAAGATAGCTAGCTATAACAAGCTAGTTCATAAAATGCTAACATGTTAACAATAGCATGATAAACACTTGCTGAATGAGTTCAGCAATATAAAGCATTTAACATGTTCTCAAACAAAGCCAAACTAAATTAGCATAACAAAACATTAAAGGGGTGGTTCAGTTTTTTTTTTTTTTTTTTTTTTTTTTTTTTTCGAGGATTGATTGTGTTTTTGGGGCACAGTTTAACATGTCTTAATGCTTCGGGGTTTTTTGAAAACGCTGTATTTTTCATATATTTTACCTTTATTCTACACCTCTGTTTAAATTGTCATATGAACGGCTCATTTGACTTCCTGCTTCTATGAAGCCACTCCCTCCGAAATACGCAGTGTGCTCAGATTGGTTAGCAGGTTGGTAGCTGGCCCAGTGAATCGTGAATCATGCTTCAGTGGAAATGTAAATAATGGCATCTATATTGCTGTATCAAATTGAGCCTGAATCAGACCCAGATGAAGAGGGTCAAGCAGAACCTCTGCAATCGCAGCTTTTAAAGGAGGTTTATGAATGGTATTTAATTTTTTTTTTTACATGTGTCAAAAGTTGCGTCCCAAATGACGCATTATGCACTTATACACTATGTACTTGTGCGCTATTCACTCATCCATGTAGTGCGTGAATTGTATAAGGTTATTTTGTCATTTAACAACGGAGTCCGATCCTCCCTTCCCCTCTGCTACTTAATTAAAGCTGCGACAGTTGAGTGCACAAAGTGTCCAACATTCCACACTTCTTTTTTTCCGTTAATTTAGTGCATCATCCGGGTATTTAAAGTGCACTTTTTCTTTTTGGAATTTTCTGTGAACGCACTACTTGCACTATTTATACTTAAAAACGTCATAGAATAGTGCATAAGTACGCGAATTGGGACGCACCTAAAGTGTTTAGATGCTGTCACTGCTGTTTTATAGCTTTCAATATACAGTTTTATCCTGATTAAAGCTTTACTGTAGCCGGAAATATGCCTGAGTAGTAGCATTTTTGTAAAGGTATCGTTTAATTTATAGCAAGAACAACTGTTTGTCTATGAACATATAAGTTTGTTGGAGAAGTATGCACTAGAATTTAGCTAACTGGCTAGCGAAGCAAAAAATGAGTTGCTCTTTGTATATGTCCTTGATGCAACAAAAAATAGCAACAGGGGCCCGTTCTTCGTACGTCGCTAACTCAGTTAGCTGGATTTGATTGTTGACGATTTGGCATGATCTTGGATCGTTTGGTTTCTTCGAAGCTCATCCTAGACTTGCTGTCATAGCAACAGGTCCGTAAGCTCAAACCTGCTCGGGAGCAGGCTTATTTCATGTAAACAGGATTAGATTGCATCTTTTTAAGCGGAGGTGATGTTTAAAGTCTGTCCCAGCCTCTGCTACTTTCCCACAAGAGTACCCTAATGTAAACCAGGGACAATAATAATGATTTAAAAATAAATTTGCAAATAACACTATAATGCCGTGTAGTGTCATAATATAGACACCGACAGTTTTACTCTGTGAGAGATTCATTCGTGAGGGAATAATTACGTAATATTTTTTATTGGAGTCTTACACACATGATGTACAGATGTCTATGCCATACATGCATTTGTGCATTTGAACCGCGACATATATTATGGGAGTGGCTTGATGAAGCGCAGGAGATGCAGATAACTTGATCTTGACCCTTAAGAAACTTTAATTAATGCTGTCAAATATGCTTCAAAGGTAAATTAGTTGCTAATTACAACATTGAAATAAAAAATTGAATGTACAAATAATAGAAATTGTGAATATAGCCTAAATAATTGGGTAATCATGTAAAAAAAAAAAAAATAGTGCACATTTCATTTATCTAACATTTATGTCGTTCTTCTGTCATTTATTCGCTTGGCTGTTTCCTTATAAATGTCTAGAAATTCGTCAAGTTTTTCGTCAGGTGTCTTTTCTCATTCTATGATGTCATTACGTTGCCGTCTTGACTCCAGCCAATCGCTGCATTGCTGATCAATGTTTCTACTATCGATACATATCCCCTTTTAAGCCAACACATGAACGCGCAATTATCTCAGATAACTCAATCCAGCGATACTAATCATACACAACAGGTGTGTTCGAAGAACCCAATTAGCCGGATCATGATTAGCACGATGATATCATCTTGGATGTGTCATTTGATCTCGGATGTAATAAGCGACGTACGAAGAACGGGCCCCAGAACTAAACGTTTAAAAGACAAGTACAAACAATAAAACATACTTACAGTTTGAAGCTACGGTGACCAGGAGGGGACATGTTCGGTTCATTTAGTTTTGTTGTGGCCACAACATATAAACTCGTGGGAACGTGATAATAACTCGTGGCCACGAGATCATTTTGTTGAGGTAATAACATCCTTATGTCGTGGCCACGCGATTGTGTTGAGTTGAGTTGTGGCCTCAAGATAATATGATGAGGGAACGATTTATTTTTCTCGTGGCCACGACTTCATTATGTTGAGGGAACAACATCTAATTCTCATGGTCATGAGTTAAATGCGTAAACAACCTGCGTGACTATGGCAACCTGGAATTATCACAAATGAATAGGCCTATAATAATATTTATTTTTAATTTAGAAAAAGAATGGAATTAAGAAATTATTATATTAACATAGTGCATATTATATTGTATTGCGCACGATGTTGCTTAGACAGCATTCGAATAAAGTTTATAAATGTTTAAACGTACATTTTAATTCCATCCCACAGTCTTTTAAATCCATTCACTTATTGTTTATTTTTTTTTAAATATTTTTATATTATTAGTTACATTTGTACATTTATTTGCTTTATTTTCCCCTTAATTTCCCATGTTTCTTTATCTAATTAATATTCTGTACTTTATGTTACTGAAAGTTTGTATCATCTCATCCATTTGTGATAATTCCAGGTTGCTGCGTGTTGTCATACATGTCGTTCTCTCAACATAATGAAGTCGTGGCCACTAGAAAAAATATAACGTTCCCTCACCATATGATCTCGAGGCCATGACATTGCATTGAACTTTTAGCTCCGTAATTTTGCAGATACTGTTTATGCTTAAGCAGCAACATTACACACTAACTAAAGTTAAAAAAGTTAAATCGCAATGAACCACCCCTTTAATCACTACTAAATCTGCCACTTGACATTAATCTTGCACACACAAAAATAAAATTCAGGCAACAACAGATGCTGACCAACACCAATAGACACTTTGTTGGGTTTTGTCAAACGCTGTCTGTTGCCATTGGTCAACGCTTGTTTTCGCTGATTGAACATCATGTACTCCAACATTTTTTCTGGCTTGGCTAAAAGGGCGATGTAGTTTCTCCAGTTGTGTGTCTGTACTCCTGTTTAAGAATCTACATCACTTGCAAATTTCTAAAGGCATTACTCATCACAAATATCATGGAGTGAAAGGACATTTACTTTTTCAAAAATGTAGTCAAGTAGAGAGTAAAAGTTACTAATATATTTGATACTCAGTAAAACTAAAGTTGCCAAAAAGATGTTCAAGTACAGTAACTAAATACTTTTACTCAAATACTTCATACCACTGATAATAATAAGATGGTATACATCTGGAACAGAAGACTTTTGTACAGATTTGTACTTTTGCATAATATCTAATTATTGCCCTCATGAATTATAGAAACAGGTAGAAATTGCTGTGTGAATTGTTTAAGGTGGAGATAACATTGGGGAAAAATGTAACATCCGCCTGAGCTGAGAAGTGCGAACAGGTTGTATCTGGGGTGAGAGTGGTCTGTGATTACGTTATCTCCTTATTTCTTCACTATGGAGGAGTACAAATTCTGAAGTTTGGGCAGGTGCACACCAATGCACATCCTGATATTGCTGAGTTAGATGTGTTCCTGGGTCAACATATTTTGTTGATCCTGGAACAACATTCCATTTTGAAAATTTAGTCTTAACACTGTTCCTACCCCTAAACCTAAACCTACCCATAAGTTATCCCAAAAATCAGTGATAGAAATGATAAATGAATAACACTGATGTAGAAGCACCAATTCATGATTTTAAGCCTAAACTTGACATAATCTGTAAACTTGTCCCTCAAATCTGATTGGTTGATTTGAATGTTGTTCCAGGATCAACAAAAATGTTGACCCAGGAACATGTTGAACTCAGCAATATCAGGTTATGGCACACCAATCATCCTTTCAGCTGACAGTCTGTTGCAGTCTCTTTTTTTTTTATCTCTGATTTGCTGGCTGACCCAAACCAGTTATAGAAGTGCACAAAACTGACAGCCGAGTAAAACTGTGTCATCTGAGCCTGTTGCAGGTTGAACTTTTTTTAGTTGACAAAGTAAGTACAACCTCCTTTGGGCTATTTTCACAGTGAAATTGATGTGATTGTCCCACTTCAGGTCCTGAGAGATGGTGGTGCCCTGGAACCTGAATGACTCCACTGCCTCCACAGCACTGTTCATGATGCTGAGAGGGGGGATGCTGAGAGGGGGGAGTGCTGGGGGGGACTTTCTCCTAAAGTCCACTATCATCCCCACTGTTTTGAGCATGTTCAGCTCAAGGTTATTGTGACTGCACCAGACAGTCAGCTCTTTAACCTCTTGTCTGTAAGAAGACTCATTACTGTCCTGGATGAGGCCGATGACTGTGAACTTCAGGAGCTTGACAGAGGGGTCTTTAGAGGTGCAGTCATTGTGTAGAAGGAGCGGGTCGGGGGGCCATGGCAGGTCGGGCGGTTCGGGGGGGCATGGCGGGTCGGACGGTTCAAGGGGCATGTTGGGTCAGGCAGTTCAGGGGGGCATGGCGGTGCGGCCTCCGTGGCCTCGGCCACTATGGCCACAGGTATGTGGTGCCCCCCAAATATTTTTGGGAGGAGCTATGGCTCTCTGGGTTAGAGTGGGATCTGGAGCAGAGTCTGTAGCGGACTCAGGGGCTGGAGCAATCACTGAACGCTGGACAGGGGCTGGAGCCATCACTGGACGCTGGACAGGGGCTGGAGCCATCACTGGACGCTGGTCAGGGGCTGGAGCCAAGTTTGGAGCGGACTCCGGGACTGGAGCGGGCTCTCGAGCGGACTCGGGGACAGTAGCCATCTCTAGGCTCTCAATGAGGAAGGGAGTCACCTCTGGATTCTGGACGAAGCAGGGAGTCGCCTCTGGACTCGGGATGAAGGAGAGAGTCGCCTCGGGACAAAGGAGAGAGTGGCCTCTGGACGAAGAAGAGAGTCGCCTCTGGACTCAGGTAAGGGATGGGAACTATCACTGGACTGAGGTCAGGGACTGGATCCTGAGTGAGGAAGAGATACAGAGCTGTGGTGGCAGCCATCTTGACCAAGGGCTCAGGCGTGGCAGCCATCTTGCGACGAGGCTCTGGAGTGGTGGCCATCTCGTGTTGAGGTTCTGGCTCCCAGAGTTAAGGACTTGGGGAACGGCAGGAGGACAGAAATGGACAGACCCATTGGAGGGGTATGCGGAGGGAACTGGCTCGAGGTGAGCAGGTGAGATCTTGTGTGTTTCTGATAGGGCTGGATGAGGAGGAGACTTCTGGACTTCTGGCCCTTCTTCGACTTCAAAACTTGAGCCATTTAAATACAGAATCAGATTAATGGACTCGGCTAGGGAGTAATAACAAATGAGTTCACTATACCGAATGGTTTCCTTATCCAGTCCCGTCCAAAAATACACACAGAGCGAGATCTCTGGACAGCTCATCTCGTAAGAGAACTCAAGAAATTCCTCCACATACCTCTCCAATGGACGGCCATTCTGCCTCAGTCCCCATAGGCAGTCCTCTGCCAGGGTGGTGTTGTTTTGGTCGGTTCTTCTGTCACATTGCATGGTAGTAGGAAATGCACAAAGATGATGGAGATTCAATATCAGGGTCTACAATGACAACACGCAGGAGATCAATACACATAGCACGACACAGACGTATTACAGAGACGAGAACCGACAGAGACTTGAGGGAGAACACAAGAAATATATACGGGTCAGACAAATGGGCAAACAAGGCTAATAAACAGGACACAGCTGGGACTAATAGAACTCAATAAGGGTAACCAAGGGAACAAACTAGTGCTGGGAAAACTGAACAAAAGAACATGTGACACAGGGAAACAAACACAGAACACTTACAGATCCAAGCATATTTTGTGAAAAATCAGCACAAATGCAAGATGGATTACCTGATCCTGGATAGCAAAACATGGGATTTCCAAATCTAGATCAGTTGGATCCAGATTAAACTTTTTGAACAACTGGACCCAGGTCTATAAATTCAAATCCTCTTCAAGAGGTCTATTTAAAGTAAACTGGATTAGATTAGAATAATCATGCTCATATTTTCACTGATCAAGGGTTTACAGCATGATCATATGATTTGATTTTATATATTTCACATTTATTAATAAATTGACATTTATCAGTTTTACAACAAAAAAACATTTTTTATTGAATTTTTATTGAATGATACATGCAAATGAATCCTGTGTGTGATCATTTCAGAATTCACTTCTCTTTAAAGGTAATTTAACAGTAATATTAAAATGATTTATGTGACAGTACAATAACAACTGAATGACTGTGATTTCCATCAGCACAAATAGAGCTTGAAAAAAGCACAGATTCACACTATCACTCATCTTGACTCACACTCACACACTGATCTCACCGTCTATATGAGGATTTATTACACACATTTATTCTGACATGTTATTTCACTGACAGAAGTTCAGCTGCAGTATTAACCCTTAAATGCATGACTTTTTCGCCAATCATTCTTACATATTCGGGTCTTTATCGACCCGGATCTATATCTAACACGGAAGGATCTCTACCTGTTGCGATAATATAAAACTCCTCTGATATTAGAGGAACAATTACAGAAGAATAAAATAAATCATATTTTGTTACCTTTTGGAGCTTGAAAGAGCTCCATTTGAGCAGATGTTTTATGCCATCATCACTGTCCTCGTCAGAGCTCATTTCCCAGTAAGTTCAGCAAATAATTGGCTAGTTTTATGTTTGAGGTCACGAATATGAGCCCATTCGTGATCTCAAACGTATTCTCAAAACTATATAATTTTCAACATCTTCAAAATCAATATTTTGATCTCTAATAGCTTCACCAGATTCATCCTGTAACAGTTAAAGTCATATTTGATTGCGGTCAGTACTTGCTCTGCAGTAAATCGCTGAGCCATTTCATGTTTTTCTTATTATTTCGTTTTCTGTCTGAATGAGTCGTCACTTCAGCATTGTGTTTCAGACATTGCCACCTTGTGGAATAAAGGTGAATTGCACTTATTCCGTCATCTAAGATTCAATTATTATTGTGCAAAAAAATATACGTACACTCATACACACCTCGGGTCGTTGGCGACCCTATACAAATTTTACAAAAAATGAATACAAAAATAGGCATTCTTTTATAATTTTATGATTTTTTTTCTTGTTATATTCTTTATAATGAATTTATTGAGGAATACCAAGAAGGTTGATGTCTAACTTTAAAAAATGAACGAGGAGGATGGTAGTGAATGACGTCCCGGGTCACTAAAGACCCGAGGTATGCATTTAAGGGTTAATGTAATGAAGAGAAAATAAAAGACTAAAACATCTCACTGTTACTGATTCATCATGCAGATCAAAGCATTATGGGTAGAATTGCTCTAAAGTCTATTCTGATTCATCAACACAGTCTAACTGATGATTTATAACAAACACTAAACCCAGGATAGAGCGGTTGAGTGAATGTGGTCTGGACTGAGTGGATGAGGCTCATTGTGTCTCCAGAGACGCTGTAGAAGGACAGAGTTCCTGCACTGTGATCCACATACACTCCTATTCTCCTGCTGATGGACTTTACTGGGAGTTTAGTCTCTATCTTATTGTGTAAGAATGAGTAACAGGAGGAAAAGCAGATCAAACTCCAGGACTGATCGTTATGTCCAAACCAACACTCATTACCCCCTCCCTTCCTGCTGATGCTCTTATATGACACTGATATATACACACATTCATCACTCCACTCAGTCTCCCAGTAACAGCATCCACACACACTCTCTCTACACAACACCTGAAGACGCACATCAAATCTGTCTGGATGATCAGGATACGCCTGTTCTGTGTCAGTGACAGTAATCACTCTGTTACTCTCAGACAGACAGAGGTGTTTATGCACTGTGTTCAGATCCAGATTGAGCTGATGGGAATCTGATGGAGATAAAACACATCAGAATCAGGAATTATCAATTTGTCTGATCTTTAAAAAATGCTGAACTATTGATGCCTCAGTACAGTTAACCAGATACCCTGTGAAAAGCATAACTTAGGTGATAAACTATAAAACTCTTTTGTCATGTTTTCTTTCTCCTTCTACAGGAAGAACATGAACACACTCAGAGATTTCTTCTTGTTTTCTAGGTGCCTTACATTGTAGGAAGTCGTTCCTGGTTCTGGGAACAATGTTGGTGAAAGTGACTGTGGAAATCAACAGACAATGAAGAGTGTGATTATCATGTCAAGAGAAAATGATCCCTGCATCCATTACTAAGACATTTCTAATATGATCTTCTACATGATATGAGATGATGGAGGATCATTTCAGGACTTTACCTCTGTCAGAGATCTTCTTCAGCTCCTCTTTGCAGAAATCCTCCAGTTTGTCTCTCAGCTGACGGACAGATTCTCTCACAACATCAAAAGGGGATAGAGAACTGAATGGATCGTCATTTACATCTGTAGATTCAGGAGCTGAGAGAGACTGGAAACTCTACAGAAAACAGAAATCAAAGCTCATCACCTCCACACTTCAGCCAATAACCTGCACTACTGTCAGATTTAAGCAGCTCTTGTTGATTAATTAAACTGGTACCATCAAGTTCATGGATTTCACATTGTTATAAAAAAGTGTTTAAATATTGGTGAAATTCTGAGCTGTTGCTGTCTGGAAACTCAATATACCTTTCAGAAAAATGTTTCCCAAGAGATTTCCAGAGCTGTTGAGGATCAAGGCAAAATCCGAAGAAGAAGCAGCTCATCGTGTACATTGTCAGAGAAGCTTACAACTAGAAGCGGCAAATAGGTAATGACTTTTGTTGCAGTTTGACTGTATGTGTCCCCTGAAACAGTTTTTTCATTCATATGGAAGTTGAAAGTGCTCGTTCTTCTCCGATTGCCCCGTGCCAGTTTTTTTGACCTGAGGGAGGGGTTCTAGCAGACCAATCAGAGCGCTTGTGGTCAGCATAGAATTGATGTGTTGTTATATTTTTGAAGAGGTGCACATCAGGCTACGTCGTAGGCTACGCGTGCTACACACAGCCTACACCATAGCTACGCCGTACACTCGAACGCAGAAGTATAAATCAGCCTTGAGATTCTGACTGATGAATGTGAATGAATCCTGTGTGTGATCACTTCAGTTGAAAGGTAATTTTAACAGTAATATTAAAATGATTTATGTGACACTACAATAACAACTGAATGACTGTGATTTCCATCAGCACAAATAGAGCTTGAGAAAAGCACAGATTCACACTATCACTCATCTTGACTCACACTCACACACTAATCTCACTGAGGGAGGGGTTCTAGCAGACCAATCAGAGCGCTTGCGGTCAGCGTAGAATTGACGCGTTGTTATATTTTTGAAGAGGTGCACATCAGGCTACGTCGTAGGCTACGTCTGACTGATGATTATATAATAACCAAACACAGAGAAACACTTCAGTCAACGGCTCATTCTGCTCTCATGAAATGTTTCTCTGTGAGTCTCTTGCTCAAGTCCACTATGATCCTGTTCTTCTAGATCTCTGTTACCTGCAGGAAATGGATGTGATCCTGTGTGTGTGAAAGCTGCTCCAGCTCAGCGTCTCTCCACCTCAGATCATTGATCTCCTGCTCCAGTCGCTCCAGTCGTCCTTCAGCTCGACTCACTGCAGTCTTTTCCTGATCTCTGATCCGCTGTGTGGCCTCAGAGCGGCTTCTCTCAATGGAGCGGATGAGCTCAGTGAAGATCCTCTCACTGTCCTCCACTGCTGTCTGTGCAGAGCGCTGTTAGGACACACATCACAATCACACAGTGGCTTCAGTGAGTCCTGACTGAGACTTCTCAAACTTCTCTTCTTCTCCAAACTCACCTTATGAGACTCCACAGCCTCTCTCAGCTGCTGAACATCTTTCTCTCTCTGCTGGATCCTCTGCTGGAACCACCTCTGCGTCTCCTTCAGCTCCTTCTGCAGCACAAACCAATAACAGGAGAAACATCACATAAATCAAGTCAACAGGCAAAAGGCAAATCATATTAATTACCGTTGTGTCAGTCCTGTCAATCATCATTACTAATGTATATAAACAGCAGTCGTTGTGCTGTCCCAGTGACAATTCTTCCATCATCCCTCCACCTCTCCATCGACATTTATAGTAAGGTGTATTACATTGCCGACATACAGACTAAGCAGTAGGCCAGTCACAACAGACTGTGTCCAGCTGATCAATCAGAGTGGACTGCAATGTTCGGAAGGTGGGTTTAAAGAAACTGAAAACAGACATTAAATGATCTAAATACATTCTAGTAGGCCCAATTAAAAAAATGAGCCTGTAAATGAGCAAAACGAAGTTCATACCTGTATCTCTGTCCTCTGTGCTGCAGTTGATACAGTGTCGTGGTTTTTATGTTCATCCATACACAGCACACATATACAATTCTGATCAGTGCGGCAGAAAACCTCAAGGATCTTGTCGTGTTTCACACAAATCATCTCCTGCAGTCGTCCAGTGGCTTCAGTCAGATTGTGTCTCTTTCCTTTAAACCAACTCTCATGTTGTTCAAGGTGATTCTGACAGTAAGAGTTCAGACACACCAGACAGAACTTGACGGCTTTGTGTTTTCTTCCAGTACAGACGTCACACTGCACATCTCCAGCTCCAGCGTAACAGTCAGCAGGAAGTTTAATCTTCTTGAGTTTCTCCACCATTTCAGCCAGAATGGTGTTTTTACCTAAAGCAGGTCTTGGACTGAAGGTCTGACTGCACTGAGGGCAGCTGTAGACTCTCGTCTGATCCTCCTGATCCCAGCAGCCTGTAATACAGATCTTACAGTAACTGTGTCCACAGGGAATGGCCACTGGATCCTTCAGGAGATCCAGACACACTGAACACATGAACTCATCCTGAGAAAATCTGGCTTCTGCCATTTTACTGCATGAACACAGAGAAACAAACACGTAACAGCTCAACTACACTTCAGTTTCAGTTTCTCTGAAGTCATGTTTCCTGGTTCTGTGTTTGAGTGACGTGTGCAAAACAGGCATGTTTGTAAAGCGGTGTGATGGTAATAACAGTCAATGGTGTTTATTGTCTTTTGTGATCCAGCATTCATAAAATTGTGCACAAAATATTTACAAGGCAAAAAAAAAAAAAAAAAGTGAAAATCATCATAACTTAAACTATTTTCATAGTATTTAGTTTTCTTTAAAAAAAAAGGAAATTTATTTTTAATGAAAACTTAAACTGTTAAAGACATACTGTATATTCCTACTGTAACTATCTGAGGCTGTTAATCAATAGTCTATGCATTTGTTAAAGCCATCAATTTGCATTATTTCAACTTATTTTTAAAGAATACTAAGGTTATATTTTTATTATACTTATATACTTACTGATTTTATAATATTATTTTATAATATTGATTATTTTATACTTTTTATATTTTCATTGTTTAATTCTTAATTTTAAAAAAAACACTTCTGACATACATTTTTAATTGACACCTGCCACAGTGTTTCTTATTTGTCGTCTCTGATTTTTGACCAGGAACACCATGAGTGTTATAGGGATTTCAACACAGCACAAGGGTTAACCAGCAAAATGGAGAAGAAACATAATTGTTATTAAAATGTAGATATATATACTACCTTATGTGCATTTTAAATGTATGTATAACTTATTTTGATGTTGATTTATTGTGATATAGAGTGAACGCACTCAAAAATCTTCCTGTATTTGTAGTTCTTCTCCATGTGGAGCCTTGATTCAGACACACAGATCAACTAGAGAGAGTTGATACAATTTTAAATAATTTGACTGTAACACAGTTCGTATATAAGGGAAGAAGGAGGCGGGAACAGGCAAACGTTCAACAAAACTTTAATTCAAAATAAACAAAGAACAAAGCGAAAGTAATGCCAGCAGACCCTCGCGGACGTCTGCCGGCCACACAAACATAATAAAACATAAAATAATATCCAGGCCTGGTCCTCTCTCGTCCTTCACTGTCGTCGCTCCTCCTTTTATGCTCCCGGAGCTCCTCCGTGAGAGACTCAAGGCCGGTGCGCCTCCCAGGTGGGGCTCATTAACTCTCGCGCCACCGGCCTTGTGCCGTTCCCTCACGGCTCTCGCCCGCCCCGGTCGCCACATACCCCCATCGCTCCTCGCAGGCCGGGGGGTACTCCCGAGACTGCGCTCTACTCCCCCCCCGGGGCCTGCCTCGGCGGCCGCAGCACCTGGGGGTAAGGACAGACGAGATGAGAGAAAGGAGACGGAAGCAAGGGGAGCGACAGGACGAGAGAGGGGAGAGAGGAAAAAGAAAGAGAAAAAAAAATTCTGGGTCCGGTTCCCAGACACACTGCCGCTCGGTCCTCAGCCTGCCGAGAGGCTTTTCCTCGTGGTGCCATGCGATGGCAGTGGACGCTCGGTGGACGGCCCAATCCTCAACCGCCTCCTGGTGGCCGGCGATGGCTCCTCCGGCTGAGGGCAGCCGGCAGCGAGTCCCCCGTCCCCTGCTCCTCCCCTTCATGGCAGATGGCGGCGACTCCTCCACTCCCTCCTGGACGGCAGCCACCCCACCTCGTCCCAGGAGCACGGTATCCGGGTCTCCGTCCCACCGGTCACTATGCTCCAGCACCACCGCCTCGGGCAGCCTCTCGCGGTCTTCACTCCCGCACTGCCCGAACTCCGCAGCACCGCGATCCCCCTCAGCAGTGAGGGCTCTCCGACAGCATGTCCCTCCTTCCTCCCGGGTTTCGGCACCAATGTAACACAGTTCGTATATACGTTCAACAAAACTTTAATTCAAAATAAACAAAGAACAAAACGAAAGTAATGCCGGCAGACCCTCGCGGACATCTGCCGGCCACACAAACATAATAAAACATAAAATAATATCCAGGCCTGGTCCTCTCTCGTCCTTCACTGTCGTCGCTCCTCCTTTTATGCTCCCGGAGCTCCTCCGTGAGAGACTCAAGGCCTGTGCGCCTCCCAGGTGGGGCTCATTAACTCTCACGCCCTGGTCACCACATTGACATTGATGTGATAATACACAGCGGTGTATGTATTCCAGGGGCGTAGTTTGTGGGGAGGATGGGGGTGAGGTAACTTCCTCAATATTCAAATTACAGATCTGTAAACACTTCAGCTGCTCAACAGTCTGTGTTCACCGTTGTCTGATTCTCCTCTTCATGATGTGCTGTACATATTAATGTATATGAAATTGTGATGACTTTACTGGTCCTGGATAAGGTTCTCGGTTCCCAATTCTAGTAAGAATTCCCAATTCTGAGAGGAACCGTGCAAGGAGAACGATGTTATATTATTTATAAACCTTGTCAGAGGCTATCATTATATTTAACATATTTCAGAAATTAAATACACAATTTCTGTATGTTTTATTTTGCCATTGCTTTCAGCTAAAAGGCCTGGCGCCCATCTTGGGAACCACAGGAGAACATAGGAATGACTGTGTCATAAAGGAAGGTCTGTTAAAAATACTGTTGTCACATTGATGGTGCAAAGAAACAAAAAATGTTGTGCCATGTGGACAACAATAAAGTTCTATTGTTCTATTGTACTTTTTTTTTTTTTTTTTGGATAATGTTTATGTGATGTGTTGAGGCTGTGATAAAGCTGGAGGATGTGTAGCTCAATGATTGAGTTTTGCACTCAAAAAATATAAGCCTTAAAAGGGCATGTTATTTGTAGTTAAATATAGTGTAGTTATATATACACTTCGACTTCATTTCCTAGAACTCACTTCCCGGACTCATTATCCCGTAATTGCACTCTGCTGTTTTGTGTTTGCTCATTAGTGTCTGTCTATTTATACTTGGTTGTTTCTGCTTTTGTTATCGTGGTTTCATTTTATGTCACCTGCTTCCGTTTGTGTTTTGCTTTATTTTGTATGGACTGTTCTGTGGACTTTGACCCTTTGAGACTGCCTGGATGATGTTTATTGGATTACCCTATTAAAGCTGCACTTGGATCTTACATCTGTCACGGAAGCACAGAGACAAGAAGATAAGATGGTGTGTGATAACCACAAGAGTCGCAACTAAAACTATTAATTCCTGTTTTGCAGAATAAACACACTTTAAATGTGCAACCCCCCTTTGAGAATTCTTCACTGCACACTGGGAAGTGTTACAGATGATTACATCACCTCATTCGTTACACCACAGATTCACTGTAGGGCTACATACTGCACTTAAGCATTCAATATTTTCAGCGAGGTGCTTTTTCTGCAGAGAAAATCTGTATAATCCATCATCCAAAAGGCAAATCATTATATTCTGCAGTTTGACTTTTCACAACCTTCCACCCAGGAAAACTACAGTTTGCATTGTTTGCCACTTCCTATGAGCACTTCACAATAATAAAAAAGTCATATTGTGGGTTTTGTTGTTGTTTTCCCTCTCTGAAAACATAGAATTGACATTGTTACTGGAGTACTTGAGGGTGTATAAATATATTTAATCCTACCACAAAGTTTCATTTTCACCTCTATCTGGCCCCCGCCTCTTTCAGGCTTAGTTTTTGAGACCCTTTGAGACTATTTGCTATTCATTATTCAAAATGTCTAAAAGTCAGACAGTTTAGGTTCAGTGAGTGTTTCTGTTGTAATTTTTCAGGATCCAATTGATGCTTTAATGCTGATCAGTTGATTAGTCTAACCTCAACAAAGTGCATGTTTGGTTTTCTTGAGCTGTGAACTAAAGGTAAAAACAGCTTTACACTTGCTGTTTTTGGACAATAAACACTGTTTTCGTGGAACCTTTTAAAGCCTTGTAGTACTCAAGGTATAGCCCGCTTTGGTGTTATGAATAACCTTAGAGTTAACACTAACCATAATATTGTATCTATACACTAAGTTTTTGTAAAAAGGACACATAAATAATGGCTTCTCTCATGTGACAGTGATTACATGTAATCTGGACGATGTTCTCAGAAGTTGGCAAGGTTTTGTGGCCTCGCCTGTTGGACCTCTTTCTGTCTTTGACACCAACTGGACAATGGTGTCTGCTGAGCAAAATCTTGACCATCAATTCCCTCTGAATCCTGTAGAAGGTCCTCAAGCCTCTGCACATTACAATCTTCAAAGAGAGAAAGAGACAAATACAAACATACCAGAAATCCAACAGTGCAATTCCACTACCACTGACTTCTTTTGTGGCGTTTCCATCACTTTTAATAGCAGAGAAGGCAGAGGGTGAAAGGATAGTTGGAAATGGGCACTCAAACCCATGACCCCTGAGATTCTGTGTAGGTGCTGGTTGTCAGTAGTGTTGCCCACTTAACTGTGAAACTGAACAACCACCGGGTGATTTTGCTGAGAAACACTGATGCTGTTGTCTAAAGTTTTCCTATAGCTGTCATGTGGACAGAGCTTGATGCACCAAACTGTGGTAACTTTAATATTTGAGGCATGTTACGGGACTGTGGAAAAAGCATTTTGGAAGGAATATTGTTAGCTAGACTCTAAAATGATGTTTCCTTTTTACTTAACTCCTTGTTTTCATATGAAGCACACCTTATTATGAAAAGTTTATCAATTAAAGTATGAAAGTGTTTTAAAGTATTTTCTTCTGCTTGGCAGGATATTGGTGGCTAGTACATGGTGAAGTTGTGGAGGAACTAGCACATGGAGAAGCACAAACTGTTTGGAAGGAAAAAATAACATTAAACACATTAGAACAATTCTTTCAAACTCTTTGCCTGATGTTCAAAAATAAACACTGAAACCTTTGGGAAACTTGCAACAACCTAACTATCAACCCCCAAAGTGTATTTGGCATTACAATGTAGTTTACATTATGCAATATTGAATTATACAGTAATAATTATTGAGTACAAACAGCACTATCAAACCAGCACCTCCTCCAGATCACACACCATCACTCTCCATTAAAAGTATTTGACATTAATTTTATAAGATGGACACTAACCAGCAGATGAACCTTTTTCCTCTGTTTGCTGGTGGACACATGGATGAGGGTTTGGTTTAGGGTTATTATATATAATTTGTAGTTATTACTACAGTAACTACATGTAACATAACAATGGCACTAAAATAAAGTGTTACCAAATGTTTTAATCAATTTTAAAGTTTTATTACATTGTTTTTAAAATCCACCCTTCTGCTGGGATCAGGATAATCCTGGATTATTTAGGGATCCCAGTTTTACTAAGAAGTTTTGAACAAACACAAACTGAATATCTGATCCAGATCAAAACCAATATTGGATTTCATGATCTAATCCGATTTCAGATTATTAGGGCCCAAGCGAAAATTCGCGCAGGGCCCTCTTGTTCTTCTAAGGATTATTATTATTTTTTTTTTTTTTTTTTTTTTTTTTTTTTTTTTCCGTCTTCCGGGGCTTTTTGGGGGCCTTAACATGCTCAAAAACTCTTGAAAATTGGCACACACATTGGAATCCGCGGCCATTAGGACGCCGGAGAGGCTGGTACCCGGGCGTGGCAGGGGGGCTCGACAGCGCCCCCTTGAAAAAAGTCTGAAAATTTGGTCCATATATTAAACACGCTTGCACGTATTAGTATGAAACTCAGTACACATATAGACCTCATCGGGCCGAACAACTTTCGTGCTCTAAGTTAAACACCACGCCAACAGGAAGTCAGCTATTAAGGGTTGTTTGAAAAACGCATGCTCTGGAATTTGATATACTCCTCCTAGACGATTAATCCGATCGCCACCAAACTCGGTCAGCATGAAGTCAAGACACTGATGATTAAAAATTGCCAGGGGATTTTTGATATCTCGAACGGTTTGGCCGTGGCGAGGCAACGAATTTATGGCGAGAAAAAGGAAACAGGAAATGTGTTATAACGTCTGCATACATATATTGATCTTTATGAAACTTCACGAGTGTGTTCGTTATAGGAGTCTGATCACATGGATGTGACTATTGTGAGTCAAAGTTATAGCGCCACCAACTGGCAGCAGGAAGTGTATCACTTTTTGAAATGTTTTGAGATCACCCTCTTATTTTTACCTGATTTGCTTCAAACTTCATCAGTGTAATGTCAATACACAGCAGATGTAGACCTATGACAGGATTTTTGATATTTGAAATATTGTTGCCATGGCAACAGGTCAAACTGTAATAATATTCTTGAGTGTTTTTGAGGCTCTTAACATGCTTCAAATTGCATGAAACTCGACACACACATCAATATTGTCAACCAGTAGACATGGACAAAGCCATAGAAATGGGCGTGGTGGAGGGGCTCAGTAGCGCCACCTTTTGACAAAAGTGGGGGGGTTAGTTTTTCCTACAATCACCAAACTCGGTACACATATTGTTCTCATCAAGCCGGACAATTTTCTAATTTACATTCATTAGCTCCGACCAACAGGAAGTCAGCTATTTTGGTTTGAATGTTAATTTTTTGAAAAAACAGGCTATGAATTTTATACTACTGCTCCTACAGGGTTTATCCAATTTACACCAAACTTTTTTTAACTTGTTGCTAACACATTGAAGTTGTTTAATTGCAAACGGATTTTGGATATCTCAAACGGTTTGGCCGTGGCGAGGCAACGAATTTATGGCAAGAAAAGGGAAACAAAGTGTTATAACTTCTGCATACATTAATTGATTTTGATGAAACTTCGGCTTAGTCTTCGTTGTACAAGGCTGATCACATGGATGTGACTATTGTGATTCAAAGTAATAGCGCCACCAACTGGAAGCAGAAAATGTGTCACTTTCAGCATACATTGAGATCACCCTCTTATTTTTACCTGATTTGCTTCAAAATTCATCAGAATAATGTTAAAACTTGGCACATGTAATCCTTTGAAAATGGGCAGGGAGGAGGGGCTCTATAGTGGCACCTTGTAGTGCAGTAAATGTGGAGTGAATTTGACATAGTCCTTTGATGTTTAACCGTTTTAAGTGCCTATTGCCCGCTGTGCACAGTTGCCCTGAAGCCACCGGGGTGGCGGTGCCACCGGGCTTGGGCCCGCCATCGCTGCTCGCAGCTATATTTATTATTATTATTATTTATTATTATTATTGTTTTGAACAACCCATTTTTCAAGATTTGATCCAATCAAAATCCAATCAGATTACTTTTGAACAACTGGGCCCTGAATAAATGTCTATCTGGATCACAGTGATCCAATCATATTTTGTGAAAAATCAGCACAAATGTAAGATGGATTACCTGATGCTTTATTTAAAGTAAACTGGATTAGATTAGAATAATTTTGCTCATCCTTTAAGTGATGAAGGGTTTACAGTATGATCAGATGATTTGGGTTTATATATTTCACATTTCTTAATAAATTGACATTTATCAGTTTTACAACAAAAAAACATTTTTTATTGAATTTTTATTTAATGATACATGCAAATGAATCCTGTGTGTGATCATTTCAGAATTCACTTCTCTTTAAAGGTAATTTAACAGTAATATTAAAATGATTTATGTGACAGTACAATAACAACTGAATGACTGTGATTTCTATCAACACAAATAGAGCTTGAGAAAAGCACAGATACACACCGTCACAAAACGCAATGGCAGTGTAGGCAAACCCAGCATTTCGATGTTTATCACAGCACCAAATAATATACAGTACGTCCATAAAAATGTATTTTGAATTTGATGTGAGTAAATTAAAACAATAGCCAGTTAATATGCATACTGTACGCCTATCTAAGTGTAGCATTTTCAAAAAAATGCTAAAGACGTATCTTTTTCGCCAGCACTTGACCCAGTAATAGTAGCACTTACCTTAATTTCTATTTTCCTTCCATCTATTTGTGTATTGTGATTTAAAAAAAAAAAAAAAAATTCCTTGCTACGAGCACTTTGTCATAACTGTGACTTCACTCAGCACTTATGTACTGTTGTTCTCATGTTGATTTGATTGATTCTACTATTCTAATTTGTAAGTCGCTTTGGATAAAAGCGTCTGCTAAATATAAATGTAATGTAAATGTTGTATAACCATACTTATTAGCAAATAATCAGAGTAATGAAAATTGCATGTAAACTGGAGTGAAGATTTCTGCTCGTGTCATGTAAACATCTTACTGCAATTAAAACCTTTCTCTGATTATGAGAAATTACAATTATTGGTGCAAATGTAAACGTAGTCATTGTTAATGATTTATCATGCAGGTTAAAGCATTATGGGTAGAATCACTCTAAAGTCTATTCTGATTTATCAACACAGTTGAAAGTCGGCATGTAACAGAAGTTGCAATTGTCTTTTCTTCTCTACTATGACGTCTATCCGAGTGAAGTTGGGCGTTGCTAACAAAATGGAGGCAGATCTGAATGTCCATTTGCAGTCAGTTGTGGGGGATTTCTCTCCACCGGACTTACTGCCAGCACCCTCACGTTACTGTAAGAACTTTATTTATTGAGGATGACAACGACGACAGTCAGCGGCACTAAACAGTGAGAGAGAGACTGACTGTGCGTATCCTTCATCAGGTTAAGTCATCCATGAAAAAAAATTTGTTTGCCATGTCCAAAGAGTAGTGTTTTCGTAATATCCTTTCAATGTTTTAGGGTATTGTACACCCCAATGACTGACATCAGCAGTGGTAAAAATAATGAAGTGCACGGATAAATTATTTATAATAAATATTACAATATTCCTTAAAAAAATAAGAATTGACAATTTTGATTTCATGCCGACTTTAACTGATTTATAACAAACACTAAACCAAGGATGTGAATGTGGTCTGGACTGTGTGGATGAGGCTTGTTGTGTCTCCAGAGACGCTGTAGAAGGACAGAGTTCCTGCACATATCCACATACACTCCTATTCTACTGCTGATGGACTCTATAGGGAGTTCAGTCTGTATGTTATTGTGTATGAATGAGTATCTGGAGGAAGAGCAGAACAAACTCCAGGACTGATCATTACATCCAAACCAACACTCATTACCCCGTCCCTTCCTGCTGATGCTCTTAAATGACACTGATATAAACACACCACCACTCCACTCAGTCTCCCAGTAACAGCGTCTACACACACTCTCTCTACACAACACCTGATACACATCAAATCTGTCTGGATGATCAGGTTATGGCTAGACTGTGAAAGTACCAGGAATCACTTTGTTCCTCTCTGACAGACGGAGGTATTTATACACTGTGTTCAGATCCAGAGAGATCGGATGGGAATCTGATGGAGAGAAAACACATCCAAATCAGGAATTATGAATCTGTCTGATCTTTTAATGATGCTGAACTCTTCATGTACAATATATCATCAGTGTCTCAGTACAGTTTACCAGATATCCTGTGTAAATCATCATTTATATGATCAACTGTAACGCTGTCATGTTTCCTTTCACCTTCTACATGAAGAACATGAACACATTTAGTGATTTTTCTGCTTGTTTTCTTAGTGACTTACATTGTAGGAAGTCGTTCCTGGTTCTGGGAACAATGTTGGTGAAAGTGACTGGAAATCAACAGACATGAAGAGTGTGATTATCATGTCAAGAGAAAATGATCTTGCATCCGTTCCTAAGACATTTCTAATATGATCTTCTACATGATATATGAGATGATGGAGGATCATTTCTGAGAGTAGATGAATCTCCAGGACTTTACCTCTGTCAGAGATCTTCTTCAGCTCCTCTTTGCAGAAATCCTCCAGTTTGTCTCTCAGCTGATGGACAGATTCTCTCACAACAGCAAAAGAGGAGAGAGAACTGAATGGATCATCATTTACGTCTGTAGATTCAGGAGGAGCTGAGAGAGACTGGAAACTCTACAGAAAACAGAAATCAAAGCCCATCACCTCCACACTTCAGACAATAACCTGCACTACTGTCAGATTTGAGCAGCTCTTGTTGATCTTTAGTAATGAAACTGGTTCCATCAAGTTCATAGATTTCACATTGCTATATCTTTCAGAAAAATGTTTCCTAAAAGATTTCCAGAGCTGAAATGAATTTGTAAGTGTGCCTTTTTCAATATAAGATGATCAGATGAGAGTCTGACTGATGATTATATAATAACCGAACACACAGATCAACACTTCAGTCAACGGCTCATTCTGCTCTCATGAAATGTTTCTCTTTGAGTCTCTTGCTCAAGTCCACTATGATCCTGTTCTTCTAGATCTGTTACCTGCAGGAAATGGATGTGATCCTGTGTGTGTAAAAGCTGCTCCAGCTCAGCATCTCTCCTCCTCAGATCATTGATCTCCTACTCCAGACACTCCAGTCGTCCTTCAGCTTGACTAACTGCAGTATTTTCCTGATCTCTGATCAGCTGTGTGAACTCAGAGCGGCTTCTTTCAATGGAGCGGATGAGCTCAGTGAAGATCCTCTCACTGTCCTCCACTGCTGTCTGTGCAGAGCGCTGTTAGGACACACATCACAATCACACAGTGGCTTCAGTGAGTCTGACTGAGACTTCTCAAACTTCTCTTCTTCTCCAGACTCACCTTATGAGACTCCACAGCCTCTCTCAGCTGCTGAAGATCTTTCTCTCTCTGCTGGATCCTCTGCTGGAACCACCTCTGCGTCTCCTTCAGCTGGTGCTAAAGGACAAACCAATAACAGGAGAAACATCACATAAATCATCAAGTCAATAAGTATGAATCCAGTATCCGTGAAGTGGTGAGTCTGAGTTAAAAATCTTGCATGGTAAGGTTATAGGTTTTTTTATATTACATTATTATATCATCAATGCCTAGTTTTGTATGGATAGTTCACCCAAAAATGTAAATTATTTCATCATGTAGTGAGGTTAGTAGATAAGGGAAGAAGGAGGCAGGAACCAGCAAATGTTCAGCAAACTTTAATTATAAAATAAACAAACACAAAACGAAAGTATAAGCGGCAGCCCCTCAAGGACGACTGCCGCACACACATAAACAAAACATAATGTAAATCCAGGCCTGGTCCTCTCTCATCCTTTACTGTCTTCGCTCATTAACAAACGCTCCACCAGCCTCACCCCATTCTCACGGCCCTCTGCCTTGTCCTGCTTGCCACATACCTTCATCGCCCCTTGCAGCCCGGGGGTACCCTCGAGACTGCGCTCGACCCGTCACGGTGGCTGTGGCACCTGGGGGTGAGGACAGACAAGTCGAGAGAAAAGGAGATGGAAGCATCAGGAGTGACAGTGACGAGAGAGGAAAGAGAGGGGGAAAAAATCTTGGTCCGGTTCCCAAAACACACAGCCATCCGGTCCTCCTCCAGCTAGATGAACACATCCACGATGCCTGGCAGCTGTGCTGGATAGCCCTCGGTGAACAGCTCGATACTCCTTCATTGCCTGGTGGATGGCGATGGCTCCTCCGGGTTAGGGCAGCCAGCAGGAGTCCCCGCTCCCTACTCCTCCCCATCATAGCGGATGGCAGCAGGCTCCAGCCTCGGCAAACAGCGGCATCTCCTCTGCTCCCTCGTGGACGACAGCCAACCCTCCACAATCCAGGCAGACGGCAGCGAGTTCACCCATCCCCCGGCAACTCATTCCAGCCCACTGCCTCAAGCGTCCATGGCGGCAGACTTTGCTCTATCCATGCTCGATGGCAGCGGTGTGGTGTGTAGGTGACACTTGTGCCACCGGCCTCACCCCGTTTTCACAGCCCTCAGCCTCGTCCTGCTTGCCACACATTGTTTATTCATTCTCATGTCTTTTGGAACCTATATGATTTTCTCTTGCAGAACACAAAAGAAGATATTCTGAAGAATGTTTCTAGAGCCCAAATCAAATATGGAGACACGTCAATAACATCAAACCTCACAGGCTCATCAATGTCAAATGAATTGTCATGCCACCATGATTTTTCTTATAACTTCAGAATTTGTAGTCTGTGTCCGAAATCACAGACTCTTGAGTAGGTATATATTTTAAATAAGTAATTACTTCATGGCCGTTAAAGTATGTTCTATATAATATGAATGTGTAGTATGAATGTAAACCGCACGTACATTCACCATGTTGTCATTATCATGTGACCTACCAGGCGTCAGTTCCGTCACCTCCCTGTCATTCACAGAAAGTGTTCATCATACGAATCAACTTCAGAATCTCACTGGAAGAAGTAGGACATCCGGATACTTTTTGCCCAGATGTTGTAGGATATAATACTGTCCCATGTTGACTGCATCATCCACAGACCTGTTTGCTCAATAAGCAAACTGTAGGGGGTCCAGCAAGGATCCTGTGATGTCCTTCAGGTGGTCCAACACTAGTCTCTCAAATGACTTCATGACCACAGACGTGAGAGCGATAGGTCTGTAGTCATTTACTCTTGTGATTTTGGGGTTTTTTGGGATGGGGATGATGGCGGGGCATTTGAAGCAGGATGGGACTTTGCACAGCTCCAGTGATTTATTGAAGATCTGTGAGAAGATAGATGCCAGCTGGACAGCATAGGTTTTTAGACAGGCTGGTGAGACACTGTCTGGGCCTGGTGCTTTTCTGGTCTTCTGTTTCTTGAACACTAAACATTCATCTTTCTCACAAATGTGAAGTGCAGGAAGGGGGATGGTGGGTGGGGTTGCTGGAGGTGTTGATGATAGAGAGACTAGAGTCAGAGTGGGTGTGGGTTGTGAGACTGGGATTCTCAAATCTGCAGTAAAACTCATTCAGCTCCTCGTCAGATGTTGATTCCCTACAGGATTGGGGGATGGTGCCTTGTAGTTTGTGATGTCTTTCAGGCCTTTCCACATTGAAGAAAATGTTTTCAAGCTTTTTAGTGTAGCTCCTCTTTGCCACCCTAATCTCTCTTGTCAGTGTGTTTTTGGCCTGATTGTACAAGATTTTATCCCCATTCCTATAGGCATCTTCTTTGGCCCAACAAAGCTGTCTGAGTTTCGCGGAGAACCATGTGAGCTCATCCAAATCAGCAGCAGCAGTTTCAAAAACAGTCAAATCAGTGCATTCAAAGCAGGCTTGTTAAATCCCGCTCTGCTTCATTAGTCCATCTTTTAAAAGTCTTTTTTCGGGTTTAGCTGTTTTCAGTTTCTGCCTGTAGGTCGGTATAAAATGAATGGAAAGCTCTAGCTAAAGTTACTTTAATGTTACACCTGTAACGTCAAACTTCAGTCTCTCTACTCCAGTACCAGCTCAAGAGTTCGGTAGGCATTTTGTCTCTCCTGCTGCAGCTACGGTGTCTCCTCAATTCAGAAATAACAAAATTCTGCCTCCTTCATTTCTCTTTATAACACAAGATTAGACTGGTCTGTTACCGACACCGAACTGCTTGTCTGTCATTTCAGCGCATCAAAAGATCTTGGCTTGTGATATATGTAGCTCTCACAGACATTCAGTATTCGCTAGCCAAGTTCCGCCCACTGTCCGAGGTGCTGAAAACGTTTTCAGATGGCTTTGCACTTCAGCCAATCCGGATCCAACACCCTGCCCCCCTCTAGCAGAGATAATATTAAATTAGATGAATTGCTGAATTCGGCTAGACATTATATCTCAAAAGGCATTGGCTCCCTCAACAATTAATGCTTATACTTCAGCTTGGTTTTCATTTATAATGTTTTGCTTTTCCTTTCAGATCCTGTTATTTCCCATCTTGATTACGACCATTTGTTCCTTCTTGGTTTACAATTATGAAAATCACAATCTCAAAATTTCATCTATTCGTGGGTTGCTGGCAGGCATTCAGTTTTACGCAAGGTATTTTAATCCTAATTATCCAAGTCTTTTCACCGAACCTTCTACTCAAAGACATAGCCAAATCTTCCTGTAAAACTTAAGATAAACGCCTTCCAATCACTTTGTCTATTTTGCAAAGATTAATAAATTCCATCCGCAACAGTCTCTTTTCCTCTTATATTAACATTACGTTAGAAGCAGTGTTTTTAATCAGCTTTTTATGGCTTTATGCGTCCAGGGGAATTTACTTCAGAATCTAAACATTTCAATTCTGCCCGTGGCCTTTCCTTTTCTGATCTATGTTTCTCTGCTAATTTCTTTACTGTTTTCCTGAAGCACTCTAAATTAATTACTCTCAAGGAACTGGTGTCACTTTAATACTTTCTAAAATTAATAATAGCTTCTGTCCCTTCACTTCTATAATTAATCTCAAAGTTCTCAAAGTTCGGCCTAGAATTCCTGATTACTTTCCCCTTTTTCTCTTATCTAATGGAGTACCCATTACCAAGGCTTGGTTCAAGACTCACTTAGCCACTGTCTTAGAAAGCTGTGATCTATCTCCCCTGCTATTCATTCAGAATTGGGGCAGCCACCACGGCAGCTGAACGTGGAATTTTACCATCAGCTATCAAGCTCTTGAGCAGATGGTCTTCCTCTGCATTTGAATTCCACATAAGATCAGATTCCAAAATCATCCTTGAAGCTAAGCAAACTCTCTTAAGTCAGGACTAAGGTAACTTTCATGCAAGTACTGGTGGTGGTGGTGGCGGTGGCATTATGTTTTATCTCATTCATTAAATATTATTAATTATTTCTGTTTTGTTTGCTTCTATAGCTTTAATGACTTTCTGTGGCCTCATCCGGCCTTGTCTCTATTTGGCTTAACATGGCTTGTCTCATGTCGCCGTTCAAGGCTATTGTGTCTATGTGGCCTAACGTGGCCGTTGTCGCCGTTCAAGGCTAGTGTGTCTATGTGGCGTATCGTGGCCGTTGTCGCCGTTCAAAGGCCGTTGCCTTTGTCTCTATGTACCTATTATTGTCTTACACTCTATAAGTCCTTTCATTTTAATTCATTTTTATCTCTGTTTCAGGAACTGCAAGATTCACCACAGGTGCGTACATAATACCTCTTACAGTTCTTAGGGGGGTAGGCTCCGTCCCGTTGGGATAATTCTTCACCATCTTTGGGGGTTGGCTATGCCCCTGCTTTTATCTCCAGGCAGGAAATGTAGAGCCTACAACACTCAGGATGTGTGCTACGGACGGGGCCTATGCCAAAGAACTTTATCTCTTATTTAGCTTACTGACTGTTAATAAATTTTGCCATTGTTACGTTATCTTGCCTCCCGAGTCTTTCTGGTAGAAATGAAAGCTCTAGCGTAAGTTCTGCCGGGAAGACTCTAATGTTACGTCACTTATTAGATTAGATCTAACCAATCATTATCTAACACTTTAAGTATAAAAGATCGGTACTTACACGTCTGAGTTCGCAGATGCTGACGCCAACCTCCACCTCCTTCCTCCCCACCACCACCAGGATGGTCCCTGTCCATACCTCTTAGGGGGTTGGCTACGCCCCTGCCTTTATCTCCAGGCAGGAAATGCAGAGCCTACAACACTCAGGATGTGTGCTACGGACGGGGCCTATGCCAAAGAACTTTATCTCTTATTTAGCTTACTGACTGTTAATACATTTTGCCATTGTTACATCATCTTGCCTCCTGAGTCTTTCTGGTAGAACTAGGCAGTGATCAGAGAGCCCCAAAGATGCCCATGTGACAGAATGAGGTGCATCCTTGAGTTGCAGGTGAGTTTTTTTAAATCAGGATTGGATCTAAAGTCTGCAGGACTGTGGCTTTCCAAGACCAACAATCACCACCCCTGTTGTAAATGGGAACTTCATTTATAACAGTGGTGGTGATGTAGGTTGAGAGGAGTCAAATCATTCAGTCCTGTCAGACATCATTATGAGTGTATATAAACAGCAGTCATTGCACTGTCCCAGCAACAATTCTTCCAGCATCAATTCACTTCTACATTACCGTTTATGGTAAAGTGCATACAGACTGGGGCCGGCTGACCAATCAGAGTGGACTGCGATTTTCAGAAGGTGGGTTTTAAAGAAATTTAAACTAAAGTAGTGACAGAGGGTAATAACAGATATTAAATTATATAAATGCATTCTAGTAGACCCCATAAACAAAATTATGAGTCTGTAAATGAGCATAATGAAGTTCATACCTGTTTCTCTGTCCTCTGTGCTGCAGCTGATACAGTGTCGTGGTTTTTGTGTTCATCTATCATACACAACACACATATACACTTCTGATCAGTGCAGCAGAAAACCTCAAAGATCTTGTCATGTTTCGGGCAGATCATCTCCTGCAGTCGTCCAGTGGCTTCAGTCAGATTGTGTCTCTTTCCTTTAAAGAAGGTCTCATGTTGTTCAAGGTGATTCTGACAGTAAGAGTTCAGACACACCAGACAGGACTTGACGGCTTTGTGTTTTCTTCCAGTACAGACGTCACACTGCACATCTCCAGCTTCAGCATAACAGTCAGCAGGAAGTTTAATCTTCTTCAGTTTCTCCACCACTTCAGCCAACATTGTGTTTTTAGCTAAAGCAGGTCTTGGACTGAAGGTCTGTCTGCACTGAGGGCAGCTGTAGACTCTCATCTGATCCTCCTGATCCCAGCAGCCTGTAATACAGATCTTACAGTAACTGTGTCCACAGTGGATGGTTACTGGATCCTTCAGGAGATCCAGACACACTGGACACTTGAACTCGTCCTCAGAAAATCTGGCTTCTGCCATTTTACTGCATGAACACAGAGAAACAAACACACAACAGCTCAATTACACTTCAGTTTCAGTTTCTCATGTGATCCCTGTTTCCTGGTTCTCTGTTTGAGTGACGTGTGCAAAACAGGTGTGTCTATAAAGCAGTGTGACGAGGTGTGATGGTAATAACAGTCAATGGTGTTTATTAAGTCTTTTGTGATCCAGTATTCCCAAGATTGTGCACAAAATATTTACAAGGAGAGAAAATTATATATCTCAGGGGCATGTGGTCCATATAAGCTGCAAATGCTCTGCATACCCAAGCAATTTGTGGACTCGCTAATTAATATTAACAGTATAGTTTACTATAAATTCCTTTGTTTGAGGTATACCATAAAGCTTACATGATAAAAAATGTTGGCAATGCGTATGTAACTGTTTGTCATTTATTTATTACGCTGTCCGTGAATCGCTTGCCCAAGAGGAAAACTGTGTTGCCGCTGCCACTCAATCAACAATAATCACTTTGTATTTAATACAAAACTAAATAGAATAAATCAAGTGAAAAAAGTCAAAACAAACTATTTTCAGTTTAGTTTTCTAAAAAAAAAAAAAAAAAAAAGGGAAATGTATTTTTAATGAAAACTTATAAACTGTTAAAGACATAATGTATAGACCTACTGTAACTATCCGAGGTTGGTATTCGATAATCTATGCATTTGTTAAAGTCATCATTTTGCATTATTTCAACTTATTTTTAAAGAATACTTAGGCTATATTTTTATTATACTTGCATATAATTATTGTTTTATTTATAACAGGCAACTAGTATTGATTATTTTTATTTTTTAATTAATTCAAAAAAATACTTCTGGCATAGATTTCTATCAACGCCTGCCATGGTGTTTCTTATTTGTCGTCTTTGATTTAGATGCGCATCTTCAGCCAATGCGCCATACCATTTAAAGTTTAAGGTTGTAGATTCTGCAACATTAGTAACACCTATAGGAATTACAAAAATACAGCATATTTTGTCCTTCACAGCTTTTACAGGTGCTTGTGAAGGCATCAACTTACTGGAGTACTTGAGGGTGTATGAATATCTTTAATTTCGTCCTATGACTACAACCAAAAGTCAGACAGTTTAGGTTCTGTGTGTTTTCATTGTAACTGGTCAGGATCTAATTGATGCTGTGATGCTGATCAGTTGATTAGTCTAACTTCAAAAAAGCCCATGTTTCCTCCGTTTGCTGGTGGACACACGCTGCCCATCACGGTCCCTCTTCCACTAGGTCACTAGATCGTCTTGCGACTTCAGGCTTCTGAGTTTGTGACTTGTTTCTTTATGGACATAGCATGAAATAAAACATAGATGGGTGAATAATAGGCATTAACTAACTTGAGTTAATTAATTAAGTTTCCCAGAGTGGATAAATCAATTGGGCGGGTTTTGTTGTAAGAAAACTGGCAACCCTTACCACATGGTCCAAAATACTAATCCGACATTAGCAGGTTACCTCTTGGGGTCCACACCCACAAGTTGCATAACATTTATAGATGCAGCATGAATTATAGCACACGTACATCTTGGACATGTGTATTTGATGTGTGTTTTTTATCTGGAAGATGTATTTTTGACAGTGTTTGCTCATCTGCAATACATCTATAGGACGTTTTCTGTCAGATGTCAAATAGACGTTTAGAAGATGTCTTTAAGATGTTTATGATTTAGAATGTTTGTAAAACTGACATCATAAAGATGTCTGTCAGATGTTTGTAAACAGCATGCTTTCCAGATGAAAGTGATCTTTAACAGATATCTTGCAGAAGTACGTGTGCTACGAAAATGTCCTGGTTTTCATTGGGCCATTAAATTGACCGGCACTAGGGCACTCTGCACCTGCGGTGCTGCATGTGACGTAATCCCTGAGAGGCTGCCGAGTGGGCGGCTTTCTTTAAGGCAGGAACACACCAAGCCGATGGTCGGCCATCTGGCAGTTTTTGTTCGTTGGCCGACTAAGTTTTCTCAGTCAGGCCAACTTTGGACACAGATGCTGCCGACGTGAGCCAACCCTGCAGTCTGCTTTCATCGCCACTAGTACGTCGGCGTCGGTTTGGTGTGTTCCGGCCTTTACACTCACAACGAGCGAGCACTTCTGCCTGCAACATGCTGAAGCGCAAATCCATATTTACAGATGAGTTGCAGAAGAAATTCCCCACTTACTCTCCCGGTCGGGACAAGTGGGAGGCTGCGTGCACTGTGTGCAAAGCTTTTGGTCATAAGGCTGACCATACTTGACAGGTGTCCAACAGCATTTAAGGAAGATACACTTTATACTCTAATATTATCGTTTAACATGAAAATTAACCCACTACAGTCATTTTTACACTTCTACACTAGTAATACATAAATGCAACAAGAACTACAATGGCAGATACATTCATATTTGCAGGTACAATCATATTTGTGCATACAATATTCATGCATGTCTTTGTGTGTGTGTCTGTGTGTGTGCGTATGTTTTTGCTCGCTTGTAATAATCTGATCCGAGGAGGCCATGGTCCTTTGAAGTCGCGAGGGAAATGTTCCGGAAATTACTATAGCAGCAATAAAATGGGTATCGTGACCTATTAGTGTCCGCCAGGCTGGAGCCAATGTGAGATTTACAAACAAAAGTTCACTGAATTGGGGCTTAAACGCAGTTTATGGTGGGCCTGCTGGATTTTGGATCCTGTACAGATCCTACAGCTGCCATTTTGACACATGACACCATGACCCCAGGCGAACTGAGCCTCGCTGGTGACGTCATTGCTGTTGAAGATGATGCGTGGTATTTGGACACATCTGCTCGCCACCAAAGTTAATGAGAAGGATTGGCGTGTCACATGCACACAAAGTTGGACTTTGGTGTATGCATTACATGCAATTGGAAAGTTTGTAAAACATAGCTGTCAACATTGAACACTGAAAATAAGAGAGATTCCCCGGAATCCATCCCCAAAATAAGGGATTTTTTTTACACAATTACTACCCACAGACTTTTAAAAAAAGCACTAATCATTAACAGTCTGAAGAGTTTATAACTACACAATATATATTAAAGAATGACAGACCAATGGATATGTTTAAAGTGCTTTATTTATGAACAAAGTAAACATTACTTACACATTTTCATTTGCTACAATGTGTTTTAGCTTAATGTTGGGGTAGGAGTGAGAAAGAAACAGAGAGAAAAAGACAGACAGACAGAAAGAATGTGTGTAAGAGGCAGTTGAACAAATGGATAGAGACAGTAAAGACAACCTTGCCACCCTTCCTGGTGTGAAGCATGAGCCCTATTGTATACATATGTGGCTGATTTTGCATTTCTTAACACTTTCTGTGAGGGAGTGTACAGGGGAACCGGACCAGTGTGGTTTATTTTACAAGATAGCAATGCACACACAGTGCTGGAATCCAGTGCCATTTGGTTGGATGTAACAATCTTGCTCACCATGTCCTCGGTTTTGGTTGGTGGGTAATTCTGTGATTTTGCCCGTCGGCATCCTGATCCATCATCGCACATCACACTCATCTACTCTACTATCCTTGAAGTTCACTACCGGCTACTTGTCTTCTTCTTCTTTGATAGTAGCCTAAGCTACTGTCTGTATACTGCCACCTGCTTGACTGGAGGTCTAGCAACCCAAGTGCAAGCCACTTCACAGACACAGATAGTTGCGTGTTCTGAGTTAACACAATCAGAGTGTAAAAATATGGGATATTTTACGGGAAAATACTAAAACGGGAAGACAGCGGGAAAAGAGCTAAAAAAACGGGAGGGTTGACAGCTATGGTGTAAAATCATGTTATTTATACGCAGATTCATGAGAACTGGTTGAATCAACTACATGTACTTAATATAGTGTTAGAATGAGTATTTTGGTTTTGGGGTTATCATGTATAATTTATAGTTATTACTACAGTTACTACATGTAACATAACAATGCCACTAAAATAAAGTGTTTCCAAATGTTTTGTCCAATTTTAAAGTTTTATTACCTTGGGCCAGTTGTTCAAAGGTAAGCTGATTGGATTTTGGTTATCGGATTGGATCAAATCTTGAAAATGGGTTGTTCAAAAGGGAAAGAAGGAATCTGAAATCAGATTAGATCACGGAAGTAGTTAAGGCATGCAAAGTGTCTCCTCAGAACTCCATTTAAACGCTCAATTGCACATCTTGTTTTGCAATGAGCAGTGTTGAAGCATGCCTGCGCAGGTGTGGTTGCTGCAAGAAAAGGAGTCATCAGCCATGGTAGGAGTGGATAGGCACTGTCTCCTAATATTATGCCATCCGGTCGGTTGGTTTGGAGCTCTCTGTATAAAGCACTCTCTCTCAGGATACGTGCATCATGAACAGACCCAGGCCACTTCACGACACAGTTTGTGATGATGAGGTCAGCATCGCCCACAAGTTGGATGTTGATGCTGCACCTCCCCTTTCGGTTTATGTACTATCAATCCCTCTCATGAGGTGCTTGGATATGCACAAGAGTGCAGTCAATAACCCCAATAGTATTGGGCATGTTCCCCAAAAGAAAAAAAAACTTGTGCTTGGTATAGGCAATCTGGACATCCTTTGGAAGTGAAACAAACTGATTGACCAGGCTGGCCAATGCAATTGACACCGCTTTCACTACATCACTCACAGTTGATTTGTCCACTCCTATATTGTCACCAACTACTTGGTAGAAAGTCCCAGATGCATAGAAGCGCAGACCAATGAGGACCTATTCTTCCACAGACAGACTGTGACTCCTTCGGGTTCTCCGTTGAAGTTTTGGCCTGACAAGGTCTGTAATGTACTTAATATCAGCATTCCCAAAGCAAAAGCGAGCATACAGTTCTTCAGTGGCCTATTGCTCCAGTGTTTGTGCACGCTCAACATACACCCTTTGACGGTATCCTCTTCCACCAAAACGGTGGTAGCGATGGACAATACCTGCCATGTCAGTGACTCTCTCTAAGTCCTCTGAGAAAGGCTGAATATAAGATGGCTGTCAAATACCCACACACCAATTGGCTGACGTGCTGTGGCTTGTGTTTAATTAAATCAATCATGCCCAAGGCCTATAAATACTATGTTCACTGCAACAGATGAGGTGGAACCATGGACTCAAAAGGACCTAATTTCACTGTTGCAGAAACCCATGCACTGCTGGAGGGTGTTAAGTGCCATTATGTCTCAATAGTAGGAAGCTCTGTTGCGGGTGGAATGGTGACTAACAAAAGGAAGAAAGACATTTGGGTTGAAATCACCCAGAATGTGAATGCAATGGGGTCTGGCCAGAAGAGGGCCTTGAAGCAAGTGAAATTTAGATGGAAGAATCTGAGGGCCAGAACAACAAAGGACCTTGCTGAAGCAAAAAAACACCCAAACAGGCAATAAACCCTTTAAGAAAGGTGAATATACAGATGTGGTTCTGGACATTATTGGAGGTGAGAACTCTAAAGCTCTGCATGGGATTCAAGGTGTTGTAGGGGATGGTGAGCCTACGATTGTAGAGGAAAGTGAGCTAGTTCCTCCTAATGCAGAGGAAACATTCATTCTGGATCTCAGCCCTATTATTGAAATACAACCTGGATCCTCACTGATAGAGCCAGCAGTCACAGGAGCTCAGAAAAGAGACCTGAAGCATCCTTTGCCGTATAATAATGATGATGATGCCTATGAATTACTTCTAAAATGAGAGACTGAAAGAGCAGAAGCACAGATAATCCTGACAGAGGAACAAATCAAGCTGACCAAACTGCAGCAAACCAAAGCAAAACTTCAGACCGCCTCCTAAAAGCAGAGCTTGGGAATGCTGGTCTCTCCTCCTCAGATGAAAAAGAACCCTGAACATTCTTTATTTTGTTAACTACTGGACATTTAGCCATTTTATTTTTTTAAGACGTTTTCAAGATATCCACAATGTATTTGTTAATGTTTGTTTTTTTATTTTTTGTGACTCAGATGAGGGGTCATAAAAGAAGTTATGAATGGAAGTGGATGTTTATGTTATTTTTGTGTTTTGTCTCAAAATAAAAAACTCTTACAGTGACCCCATGTTGGCTCTTCTACCTGTTCTTTACATTAGCTGGTAGCCCACGTTGTGATATGTTGTCCCATTTAGAGCACAGGTAATCCGGATTTGAAAACTGTGTATCTGGATCAGGGTGATCCAGTCCAATGTTGCTTTGAAAAACCGGCATAAAAGTAAGACGGATTACCTGATCCTGAATAGGAAAATATGGGATTTCCAAATTTTTTGAACAACTGGCCCCTTGTTCTTAAAATCCACCCTTCTGCTGGGATCAGGATAATCCCGATTGTTTAGGGATCCCAATTTTACTAAGAAGTTTTGAACAACACAAACTGAAGATTTGATCCAGATCAAAACCAATATTGGATGTCATGATCTAATCCGATTTCAGATTTTTTATTTGATTTTTTTTTAACAACCCCTTTTTCAAGATTTGATCCAATCAAAATCTGATCAGATTACTTTTTTTAACAACTGGGCCCTGAATAAAAGTCTATCTGGATCACAGTGATCCAAGCATATTTTGTGAAAAATCAGCACAAATGTAAGATGGATTACCTGATCCTGGATAGCAAAACATGGGATTTCCAAATCTAGATCATTTGGATCCAGATTAAACTTTTTGAACATCTGGACACAGGTCTGTAAATTCAGTCTGTTCAGAAGGAGGTTTATTTAAAGTAAACTGGATTAGATTAGAATAATTTTGCTCATATTTTCTATGATCAGATGATTTGGGTTTATATATTTCACATTTATTAATAAATTGACATTTATTAATTTTACAACAAGAACCTTTTTATTGATTTTTTATTGAATGATACATGCAAATCATTTATCATTTCAGTTTAAAGGTAATTTTAACAGTAATATTAAAATGATTTATGTGACACTACAATAACAACTGAATGACTGTGATTTCCATCAAGGCATCAACACAAATAGAGCTTGAGAAAAGCACAGATACACACAATCAATCAATCACTCATCATGACTCTCAAACACTGATCTCACTGTCTATATGAGGATTCTTTACACACATTTATTCTGACATGTTATTTCACTGACAGAACCCAAAAATGAAAATTCTGTCATTTATTACTTACCCTCATGTCGTTCCACACCCGTAAGACCTTTGTTAATCTGACAATGATAAGCAATGACATTTCCTCTCTTAAGATCTATAAAAGTACTAAAAACGTATCTAAATCAGTTCATGTGAGTACAGTGGTTCAATATTAATATTATAAAGCGACGAGATTATTTTTGGTGCAACAAAAAAAACAAAATAACGACTTCAGGAAGCATCAGTGTATCAAATCTGCTGTCGAATCTCCAAAGTCATTCGTGATTTCAGCCGTTGGCAGTTTGATACGCGATCCGAATCACGATTCAACACAATGATTCATTTATGCTCCGATTCTTCATGAAGCAGTGTTTTGAAATCGGCCATCACTAAATAAGTCATTTTGTTTTTTTGGCACCCCAAAAATATTCTCGTCACTGATTTAAATATGTTTTTAGTACCTTTATGGATCTGGAGAGAGGAAATGTCATTGCTGTCTATGCAGGCCTCACTGAGCCATCGTATTTCAACAAAAACATCTTAATTTGTGTTCCGAAGATTAACAAAGGTCTTACGGGTGTGGAACGACAGAATTTTCATTTTTGGGTGAACTAACCCTTTAATGTAATGAAGAGAAAATAAGAGACTCTATAACATCTCACTGTTACTGATTTATCATGAGCTCAAAGCATTATGGGTAGAATCTTTATAAAAAAAATTATAATTAATGAATTATAAAGAGACCCCTTTGGTGTGGTGTGGCAAATCAAAAAATCAAATTAGGTGAAGGATGGGTCAAAAGATATCAAGACCAATACAAAATGAGACACCCCGAAATTGGATGTTTAGAAATAATTGTGGATATTGGACTGAACCCTTTTTATAAAATTTAGAGGGGTGGACTCAAGGAAAAATACAATTGGATCTGATCCTCCATCCCTCGCCTTAACAGAGACAGAGATAATTGATGTGTGTCCTTCTCTGAAAACAGAAAATGATAAAATGACTGGAAAAGGGACACAAAGGTGAGGGAAATGTCATTATTGTGGCAAACCTGGTCATTGGGCACAAAAGTGCAAGAGTGCAGGAAACGAAAAAATGATGAGCAAAGACGCAAATAGGGAGAGACAGAAAAATAGGAGAATTCCAACTCCAACCAAGAGTAACAAATACCAAACAGAATGGACTTCCCAATAGGGATGCCTAAGGAGTGAAGGAACCCCAAGTATTTCTATGCTCACTCTAAAATATAAAAATAACAAAATTGATTTGCCAAATTTGGAATTAAATGTAGATGGTAAAAAATATTGCCTGTGGTCAACATTTTATGAAAATGATTTTGATGATGATGTTTCTCTTTTCTTCCCTTCTGTGCTGATGGTGAGCCACACCCTCATCCTGCCGATTACATGCTGAGTGAAGCTGAGAGTGAGGGAGAAGAGATAGAGTCACTGAAACGAGTAAATCCAAAACTGTGGGCTAAGCACAAGCAGGTTTCATCAATGATAAACCGTACACTGCGTTACTGAAAACAAAAACACCAGAGAACACACTCTCCAGAGAAAGAGAAGGGCATTGAACCTGTGATTGAAAATTTGTTTTAACAGGGCATTATTTACATATTCGCCATATAACACACCTGTTAATCCTATTCTCAAAGCAGATGGACAAAGTTGGCGACTTTCACAAGATTTGAGGAAGATCAATGATCTGATCATACCACTTTCACCAGTGGTACCGAATGTGGTAACTATAATAAATTCAATACCTCCTACACATAAATTCTATACTGTCCTTAATATATGTTCTGATTTTTTCAGCATACTGATATCTGAAGAGGTGCAGCCATTATTTTCATTTACGTACAAACAACAACAATTTACATGGACACGTCTTCCTCAGGGCTACGTTGACTGTGTTCTCTGCAATCGTGCACAAAACTCTCAGCAACATCAAGCTCCCACCAACTACATGTTTACTACAGTATGCAGATGACCTGATCATCTCAGCCACAACAGCAAAGGACTGTGAACAGGCCTCCATCATTGTCTGCAATGTGCTGACAGAGGCAGGGTTTAAAGCTTCAAGAAAGAAAGTGCATCTGGGACACATTATCTCAGAAGGCTACCGACACCAAAGCCTCACCACAACAAGCAATCAAGTGGACTGTTGAAATGGATGCGTTGGGCCTTCCTGACTACAAAAAAGACTTCCACCTTTACAAGCACGAGAGCGGGGGCATTACAGCGGGGATACTGGCCCAGGAACACGGTACAAGTTATAGCCCTGTGGCGTATCTTTCCAAAACTTTAGACAACATTACACAAGGTCTGCCTTCGAGCAGTGGCTGCTGCTGCCCTGATGGTATGAGATGCTGAAAACACTGGCTCTCACATCCACTGACGTTACACACCTCACACCAGGTAAATGCAATTTTACATAACCTACAGGTGCCATCGAATCAAAAATTGAATTTACCTTGGCATAGTTGAATAACAAGAGTTCAGTACATGGAAATGACATACAGTGAGTCTCAAACACCATTGTTTCCTCCTCCTTATATGAATCTCATTTGTTTAAAAGACCTCCGAAGAACAGGCGAGTCTCAACATAACACCGACTGTTACGTAACAGTCAGGATCATTAATATGTACGCCCCCAATATTTGCATATGTACGGAGCCCCTAAAGGGACATGGTGGTAGAAAAAAAATGGGAAGGAAGGAAATTTTAAATTTTACGTGGTGGTGGAAAAAAATTTGGGATGGGAGGATTTTTTTTTTTTTTAATCTTTTGTGTTCCCTCGCAAAGATTGCGTTCCCTCGCAAAGATGTTTGCGTTCCCTCGCAAAGTTGGCTGGCAGTAGTGTTTCAGTTAGTAACATACGTTAATAATGCACACAAATAATGCGCAGCTCTTAGAGTTTGAACTTATTGGACTCAAATATAAAGAAATGCAGTCAGTGCTTATGTCAAGCAGTTCAGTTGGCAATATATTCACAGATTTGAGCTTCCCGGATTAATAACTCATGAATAAACGTTGTTAAAACACAAATGCAGCTACTTCCAATCATAGTAACCTAGACAACAAGCTACAACAACCCAATTTTCCTCAAATGTGTTTTATAATAAATTGGTCTCTATGAGCAGGCGGCGGAGATACACGCCTGAAGGGACCGTCTGAAAAGTGCAAGAGGGGATAGTCTATATGTTGACGGTTCATGTTCTAAACCATCAGATGTTCAGACGTTTATGTGGCTATGCAGTTGTTAGACTACTATTACCATACACATCAGCACAGGCAGCGGAACTAGTGGCACTAATGAGAGTTTGTGAACTTTCAAAAGATAAAATTGTCACAATTTATACTGATTCTAAGTATGCATTCTGATTTTTAATGCAGTGCAGCTGACGAGCAAAGTGGCCATAGTCAAGGTGAGGGGACATGCAGTAGGAGATTCAGAGGAAGTAAGTAATCAATTGGCTGACTTACAATACTGGGCCTCAAAGACAGTGCTGCAAAGACAGCTCAGGCAATTAATGCTTTGTATTGCATTGCAAATGTACACAAGACAACCAAATTGGTGTTAGATTCATGCTTTATCTGTGCAAAAATTAACATCCATCGACCTGTAAATAATTCAGACAGATTCACAAAGTGGCCAGAAGCTTTCCCATGTGCGAGGGAGAATGCAAAAATGGTGGTTAAAATTTTGTGCAAAGAAATTATACCCAGATTGGGGATACCAAGTGTAATTTAAAATGATTATGGAACACCTTTTGCATCAAAGGTAACACAATTATTGGCTAAAACTTTAGCTATTGATTGGCATTTTAACATACCGTACAATCCAAGATCATCCACAGTTGTTGAAAGATTTAACAGAGCAATCAAAGATCGATTAACTAAAGAGTGTTTAGAGATGGGAAAAAATTGGATGACTGTATTGCCAGCTGTTTTAGCTGAAATACAAATGACACCATCCTCCACTACTAAAATGTCTCCTTTTGAAATTCTGATGGGTAGGCCTTTCCCGACACCATTAATGGTGATGTCTCACTAATTCTTCCTCTCCCCTCAGAGAAACCAACACACCAGTTTGTGCCTAACCAGCAGGTGCTGATAAGGAGTCTAAGGCCTGTCAAGATCAGAGAGCCAAAATATCTGGGGCCACGGTGATTGAAGTGACGAGGACGGGAGTACTGAATAGATTGAAGGCTGCCCTGTGCCAAGGGGGACATTCAGATTAACTAGGAGAGTAAACATATGGGCGGAAAGGAGATGAACGCAGCGTTACATCCATATGCGATCTGATTAGTTAATCTGGACCAACATAACAACGTCAAGGACCATGGAAGGAGAGAGCAGTTCAGTGACAGGCAGTGTTGGATAAAACTTTGACTGCAGAATGAGACTTGTAACAATAACTTTGACCATGTTAATTGCTCTGCCTACTACCATGGCTCAGAACATGGACACCAAGGACTGTTTGATTTGTCATGCCATACACAGCGTCTGGTCCATTGTCCCTCTAACTTACAATGCTGCCAAGACAATCAACATGAACAATGTAAGACCATGCAATGGATCTCTAACGGCGACGTACTGCTTTTATGTTTGACTCCATGCATATTACAATCCTTAGAAGGAATGATTAAGACAAGTCTTGGAATATGTGATTATGATGTTTATAATGATTATCTGTTTAGATTTTGCTATTATTTGAAAAAAACAGATTTATCAATTTCCTTTAAAGTGAAGCACTAAATCATAAATTATTTAAAGTGGCCATTGTTAAATAATTTCTTATTTATTGGGCTTCACTTTTTGACTTTCTATGTGTCTTGGGATTTTTCCATTGTGCACATCATGTACCTACCAAGACAAAACAAGAAGTAGTAGTCCTTGGACACACTGACACTCTCACACATTCAACCAGAAGTTGAAGACACACACACATTTACGCACATGCATTTCTTATTTGTTATTATATTTCTTGAAATGTCATACATAGTAAGGTTTGATTCTTAAGTCGTATGATTGGATGCTCAAGCCATCCTGGAGATTGTTGTTTGACCTATGTCTATAAATATGACCCTTCTTCCTGAATAAATCTGAGAATGCTTTGTACCACACTTGATCTGTGTCTGCTTGGTCATTCTCCCGAGATCTCGCGCTGCTGCTGCCACACATCACAGGGGTTGAGACGCCTGTTTCTAAACTGATGACTGAGACTACAAATATTCTACCTATTATTGAGATTTTGATCTAACACTAAAGTCTAGTCTGATTCATCAACACAGTTTCACTGAGGAATTGCAACAAACAGTAAACCCAGGATAAAGCGGTTGAGTGAATGTGGTCTGGACTGTGTGGATGAGGCTCATTGTGTCTCCAGAGACGCTGTAGAAGGACAGAGTTCCTGCACTGTGATCCACATACACTCCTATTCTACTGATGATGGACTTTACAGGGAGTTTAGTCTCTATGTTATTGTGTTTGAATGAGTAACTGGAGGAAGAGCAGATCAAACTCCAGGACTGATCATTAGATCCAAACACACACTCATTACCCGATCCCTTCCTGCTGATGCTCTTATATGACACTGATATATACACACATCTACTCTTCTCAATCTCCCAGTAACAGCGTCCACACACTCTCTCTCTACACAACACCTGAAGATATCCATCAAATCTGTCTGGATGATCAGGATACGACTGATCTCTCTCAGTGTAAGTAATCACTCTGTTCCTCTCAGACAGACGGAGGTATTTATTCACTGTGTTCAGATCCAGATTGAGCTGATGGGAATCTGATGGAGATAAAACACATCAGAATCAGTAATTATCAATCTGTCTGATCTTTTAATATTTCAGAACTCTTCATGATCAATATATCATCAACATCTCAGTACAGTTTACCAGATATCCTGTGCAAATCATCATTTAAATGATCAATTATTAAACTCGTAAATCATGTTTTCTTTCACAGTTAGAACATGAACACACTCAAGAGTTTCTCTGCTTGTTTTCTCAGTGACTTACATTGTAGGAAGTCGTTCCTGGTTCTGGGAACAATGTTGATAAAAGTGACTGTGGAAATCAACAGACATGAAGAGTGTGATTATCATGTCAAGAGAAAATGATCCCTGCATCCATTACTAGGACATTTCTAATAGATCTTCTGAGAGCAGATCAATCTCCAGCGTCCAGTTGTTCAAAAGTAACCTGAGTGGATTTCAGATTGGATCAAATCTCAAAAATAAATTGTTCAAAAGGGGAAAAAAAGGATTCTGAAATCAGATTAGATCACAAAATCAAATCTTGGTTTTGATCTGGATCAAATCATTAGTTTGTGTTCAAACGTTTTTAGTAAGATATCGTTAGCCTCATAGCATAATTGCCTAAGTCATTCATTTTCAAATGATACTTAGGCAATTATGCTATGAGGCTAACGATATGGATTATACTGATCCTATCAAAAGGGTGGATTTCAGGAACAAAAATTTTATAAAACTGATCAAAAATACAGCATTTATATACATACACACATTATTTATTTTGATCTTGATTGGTTTAACAGTTAAAGTAATAAATTAGAAGTAGACATTATTAGGCTACATATTTAGCCTTTCAGAAGGCTACAGTAAAGTAGCAAAGGGATTTAGACGCCATAAAATAATCCCAAAACAGCTGTAAATATCAAACTAAAATATTATATTTAGTTTAAAGAGTTTATCACTGTTTGTAAACTACATTGGCACAATCATAAGGAATGAACTATTCAAAAGTTCTTTGCAAACGCAAAGTTTCTCGGGGTGAACACTATGCAAAACTTGTCTGAGAAAACGCAAATTCACTGAAATATTTTCCCCCCCCCATCTCATAATCATGTCCCTTCAGGGGCTCCATAGAACACTAGTAATCCAAATTTGGTCATTTGAAAGTGTGTATCTGGATCAGGATGATCCAATCCAAATTGGCACAAAAGTTTTACCTGATCCTGGATAGCAAAACGTCTCAGGTTACGTATGTAACTATGGTTCCCTGAGAACAGGGAACGAAACTCTGCGTTTGCGAATGCTATGGGGGAACGTCACGTGACTCGGTGTCTGAAAGCCAACTATCCAATAACTCCAATGCCTATTGGCCGGCGACAGCCTATGACATCATACGGCGCGACCCGGAAATATAAAAGGTGCGCCTGGGGAAGCAGTCATTACCCATCATCTTGAGGGACTGTTCAGCAGGCAGCCCGAAGCATGGCAAGGAAACGCACAGTCTCGTTCCCTGTTCTCAGGGGACATATGTAACCTGAGACGTTCCCTTTGAAAGGGAACTTCTACTCTGCGTTTGCAAACACTATGGGGAATGATATACCCATGCCGCCATGCTTGAGGAGAGTGCCTGCCAAGAAATATGGCTGAGACAAAGGCTCCAGAGCAGTTAGAGAACTGCTTGGCAACTCCCCCTCGGGTCACTCCAGGCTGTCAGTGACAGCATTCCCTTTGGCCAACAGCCCAAGCTGAACTTCAAGAAGGCCTTCCTCAGAGGCCATTATGAAGCTGCTAAGGCATCTGGAACCAACTTTTCTGAAGAGAAAGTGGTCCCTTTAAGGGAATGTGGCCCAAAACCGAAGGGAACCTCAGCCAGTCACTAGAGGGGAGTGAAGTCACCCCCAATCCCACCAGGGAGGCCAACCTAGTCTGTCACGAGACAAACTTAGTCTTGGCCAATCCTGTCTGAATACAGAGCCTCTAAAACACATTCTTCCTAGAAGATAGTAGGTAAGAGTGATTGCAAAGAGGCAGAAACAAACTCAAACCCACGCGTAGAGACGGGCATCTCAGAGAGCAGAACTCAGCTAAGTGCTATGGACCCTCGTATTGAGGGGAGTACAATCCACTCATCCTAGGATCTACTCAGCCCTTAATTAACACACTGAGGAGGCTGTGCACTAGAGAACCCTAATACAGGGGAGCACAAACCAGCCTGAGGCTGAATCTTAGGAGGAGGCCTGATTAAGGCCTACAACCATGATCAGCTTAGAGAGCTAAGCACTATTACAAACATAACCCTAAAAGGGAAGTACAAAGCTCACCTAACAGGTAGACCATGCAATGGGCACATACTCATGGAGGCCGAGGAGGGGCCTACAGCATGATAGTAGCTATATGTGAAAACAGAAGTATATTCAGATAGTGTCCTGGAAGGGCCACCCTGAACACCTGTCTTGCTGGGGTAGACAGACGACTTCAATGGCAGCATAAGAGGCTGCAAAGTGCCCGCATGACAATCCACCCTAACACAATCCAACGAGCAGTGTACTCAGTAAAAGCACCTTTTACTCTTTAAAGCAAGAGGAGTACAGCGTATGCCAACACGTATTAAGGAAGGCCTGGAGGGGCCTATAACCTCAACAGACACGTGGCATCAGCTCGTGGCAGTGTTTAGGCACCAAGGACGATAAACAACCAGACAAAAGGAGGTTGGATTTATCACTTGGGCCTCTGGTCAATGAAAGTGTATACAGATAATTCTCAAAGAGAAATACACACAAACATACACCAGTGTGTTCAAAAAGGCAGCCCATAGGGCCTAGCAACCTCTAAGACACACGGCGTAAGTCTCGTGGCCGTTTCTAGGAGCACAAAAGATCCACCCTAGGCGCTAGGTGGCTCTTAGCTCAACTAGAGTAGAATCAGACTCAGGGAGGCAGATGTAGGTTAAACCAAACCTTAGTAAGGTTTCACTACCATAATCAACCTGAGGGGCCAGCCACTCGAAATCCTTGGTAAAAAGCACCTTGTTACTCTCATAGCGAGAGGATTACATGACTGAACTCCACGTGTTACACCGGAGGCCGAAGTAGGCCTACCTTAGTAAACATGTGGCATCAGCAAGTGGCTACCATAACCATACCACCCAAAAGGCCATGTATTAGAAGTTTCCAAGATGGAATACATGAAAACGCTGACAAACATTGTGAACGGGCCTGTTAGGGCCTATCTGTCAGTGATGGGGCGTGGCCGATGGTGGCATGGTTTCGCAGGCATCCTGCCATTAAGTCGACTAGAAAAGGAGGCCTTGAGGGGCCTCCATTCCAGCATCAAGTGGCGATCAGCCTGTTTACAGATTAAATCACAAACTGTTCCAACATGTGAACTAAAAAGGAGGCCTGAAGGGGCCTGCCGATTCAATGACATGTGGCTTCAGCTCGTGAATTTAAGGGAACCAAGCTACAGGGAACCAGAACTAACCCAACATAACTATGGGAAACTAACTGCGACCTGCGCTAGGCTACACATTCCAACAGGCAATGTACTCTATACATGTGACTAAAGGGAACCAAACAAAGCCAACATGGTCTAAGGGAGGCTAATACAGCCTACTACCACAAACAGACACGTGGCAGGGCCTGTGGCAGTGTAAATCTGTAAGAATATGTGAGCAACCTATGATCAGTTGAACAGCATTGTACAAACAACTGCTAACTAGAGAGGCCGAATACCATAAGGCCTACAATCCGAGTTATATGCAATATAGCTGTTAACAAGATCATCAAGGAGGGAGCTAAATAGATAACAACTTTCCTCAAAAAGTGGTTCTAACTACCCTGAGTATGCAATCCAACAGGTGATGCACTCAGTGACACAAATAAACCTCTTAACTGGGGAATATAAGTCACCATATTCTCAAATAGAGGCCACTTTACAGCAAAAAGGGCCTACTATTATGAGAGCAGGTGCTAACCTGTGGCAGCATAAGTAAGCTCACATACCAGTGTAGGGGAAAAGTCTAGAACTCAAAGTAACACAAACTTTGATATACATGCTGTTTTAAAAGGAAAAAAACACTCTCTGTACAGATTCTCAAATCTGTTCTAAGCCCTAGAGGACGGGAGCTAAAAAACTAGCAATGTCAATTTAAACTTGATAAATACAAACATCAAGTGGCTCAGAAGAAAATAATTTCCTTTAGCATGAAAGTGTTAGAAAGTGGGGCCTAGCACACACCTGCATAACTTACCTACGCAACGATAAGGGCCTACCACCTGAGAAACAGCATCAGGGAGTCTAAAAACAGCCTATAACCTAGCTGTTAAACTCACAATTGCACCTACACAAGCAAGGGGATAATTGGGCATACAGCCTAAACAACTCCCTCAGGAGGAGGCCAGAACTAGGAACTACACATCCTGCAAAAGAATAGTAAATACATATGGGGTTAATTCATATACCACACATCACCTAACTCTAGCCTGGTCGTTAAGCTATAGGCCTATTTACTACAACAGGCACCATAACAATGCCTGATCTCCACTTCCAAATCTCATGATGAGAGAAATAAAGTGATGCTCAAAGCTAAAATGTCAGGCAGCTGGTTAGGACCGCCGTAGACACATAAACTGAAGTAATGAGTGCCAACTCAGACTATACTGAAAAATAGCTGAGAAGCTACTCATATATAGAGAAAAAAACTGAGCAGCAGCCATTTTTTGGCCTGCTCAGTCAGTCTCAACTCTCCAATTTTGCCCAAAAACCCCTTAATAGTAACATTTCACTATTACATGTTCAGGAACAAAACAAGGACAAACATTTAAAAAAATTGAATCAGACCTTGTCTTACCTTCCCGTGGCTTGAAGACCATAGACTCCTCCTTCACGTGTTTGAATGGGAAGGAAGAAATCCATGGTTCTAAAAGCCCAAAGAACCCTTTCACTATCAAGCCAGAAGGCGGGCCTTCAGAAAAAATTTCATCATGGGCCCAGCCGTCAGCCTGACTGTTCAAAGGTGTCGTCCTGAACATGCACAGTGATTAAAAATGCCCAGGAGGCAGAGGAAGAAGGGCGAAGGCAGATGTAAGATTGCCTTCTCCAAGAGAGGGAATCGATCAATCACCTCTCTTAAGTCCATCTTCCTCGTATCCCGCCACTGCGACTTACTCCGAGGTGAAGGAGGTGCTTGAGCGGCGACATTAGATCTCTGGCCCTGCCTCTGAGCCTTGGCTCGAGATGGCCCAGGGCCTACCGGCTGTCTGGGCCCAGGATTGGACCTGAGCGGTATGCAGATTTTATACGCCGCTGAGCACGCCTTTGCCTCCCTGAACTTTCCGACAACTGTCTCAACGGAGCCGCAGAAAAGTTCAGTTGGTAAAACCGGGGCATCGAGGAGAGAGCCCTTCTCTTTCTCCCCGATGTCCGCCATGTTCAGCCACAGATGCCTCTCCGTGGCCACCTTGGCTGCCATCGATCTCCCAATCGAGGTGGCCCTCTGCTTGGTGGCCCGGAGAGCGAGATCTGTGGTGCGGCGCAGCTCAGCTACCGCATCAGGGGACAAACCCTGATCCAGGTCCTTCAGCAGATCTAGTAGGCTTGCAACACTGCCATAGTGTGCAAAGCCGCACCAGCCTGACCTGCAGCAGCATATGCTCTGCCGTTCAGACGAGATGTAACTTTAAGGGGTCTGGACGGCAGAACCGGAGCTCTCAGTGTCGGTGCACTGCCTGTGACTCGTCATAGTTAGCAAACGTCTCATCAATAGGTGGCAATGATACCCATGCTGGCCCAATCCCTCCACATCAGTGAAATTGCCCCGCTGATGTGGATGAATTCTGGCTGAGTATGGGTTCTTCCATGCCTTCTTGATCTCTACGTGGACATCTGGAAGGAATGGAAGGCTCACTGGAGTTACAGGGTTGTGGTCAGAAAGACACCGTTCGTCTAACCTGCTCTTTCTTCACGCGCTCCCACAGCAGCTGCAGCCTGCCGGCGGCGCGTTCCACAACCTCCAGTAGCTCGGCATATGCTGGGCAGGGAGGTTTGGAGAAAGAAGCAGTCGCATCTCCTTCTTCCTCCACTGCCATCTCCTGCTCACGGGGGTTAGCAGCCAGAAGAACACTCGCTCCCAGATCCGATGATGTCAGTGATAAGACATCATCGTCATCCAGGAGCTCATCCCCGCCAGCCGCCACCGGAGGCCGAGAGACCGTAACACCCCTCTCAAACTCCGTGGCGAGCTCCATCTGCGAGCCCCATGATGTGCAGCCGCTGCTCTGCCTCGGCACGAGCGGGGCCGGACCCACTAGGCGCAGATGTTGACGCTTCTTCCCTCAAGAAGAGGGCCAGGCGGGAACGGAGCGTTTTGATGAGAAAACGCTCACAACTTTCACAGACAGCGCCCTCAAGCACTGTCCGTGCGTGTTCTTCCCCCAGACAGTGCACGCATAGGGTGTGCGGATGTTCCAGAGTCAAAAAACACTTCCTAAAGTGTTTCTCCTCAGACATATTAGAATATGTACTCACAATATACTGGAAGTTATTCACGACAGTGGCAAGACACAGACAGTCCCAACAGAGGATGAGATAATGACTGCTTCCCCAGGCGCACCTTTTATACTTCCAGGTCGCGCCGTATGACGTCATAGGCTGTCGCCAGCCAATAGGCAGTGGAGTTATTGGATAGTTGTCTTTCAGACACCGAGTCACGTGACATTCCCCCATAGCGTTTGCTAACGCAGAGTAGAAGTTCCCTTTCGAAAGGGAACATGGGATTTCGTAATTCATATAATTCTGATCCAGATTAAGCTTTTTGAACAACTGGCTCCAGGACTTTACCTCTGTCAGAGATCTTCTTCAGCTCCTCTTTGCCGAAATCCTCCAGTTTGTCTCTCAGCTGACGGACAGATTCTCTCACAACATCAAAAGAGGAGAGAGAACTGAAGGGATCGTCATTTACGTCTGCAGATTCAGGAGGAGCTGAGAGAGACTGGAAACTCTACAGAAAACAGAAATCAAAGCTCAACAAGCTCTGGAAGCTCAACATATCTTTCAGAAAAATGTTTCCTAAGAGATTTCCAGAGCTGAACTGCATTTGTAAGTGCGTCTCTTTCAAAAGAAGAAGATCAGATGATCTGACTGATGATTATATAATAACCGAACACACAGATCAACACTTCAGTCAACGGCTCATTCTGCTCTCATAAAATGTTTCTCTGTGAGTCTCTTGCTCAAGTCCACTATGATCCTGTTCTTCTAGATCTGTTACCTGCAGGAAATGGATGTGATCCTGTGTGAGTGAAAGCTGCTCCAGCTCAGCATCTCTCCTCCTCAGATCATTGATCTCCTGCTCCAGTTGCTCCAGTCGTCCTTCAGCTCGACTCACTGCAGTCTTTTCCTGATCTCTGATCCGCTGTGTGGCCTCACAGCGGCTTCTCTCAATGGAGCGGATGAGCTCAGTGAAGATCCTCTCACTGTCCTCCACTGCTGTCTGTGCAGAGCGCTGTTAGGACACACATCACAATCACACAGTGGTTTCAGTGAGTCCTGACTGAGACTTCTCAAACTTCTCTTCTTCTCCAGACTCACCTTCTGAGACTCCACAGCCTCTCTCAGCTGCTGAAGATCTTTCTCTCTCTGCTGGATCCTCTGCTGGAACAACCTCTGCGTCTCCTTCAGCTGATGCTAAAGGACAAACCAATAACAGGAAAAACATCACATAAATCAGATATGAATCCAGTATCAGTTAAGTGCTGAGACTGAGGGGTTAAAGATCTGAGATAAGATTATAGGTTTTTATTATATTACAGCATTATTTCATCAATGCATATTTTTACAAAAAAAATATATTCTGAAGAATGTCTCTGTTTCTAGAGCCCAAATCAAATATGGAGTAACGTCAATAACATCAAACCTCACTGGCTCATGCATGTCACATGACTAATCATGCCACCATATTTAATTTTTCTTATGACTTCAGAATTTCTAGGCTAAACACTAAAAAAGTATGTTCTATATAGTATGAGTGTGTGTAGTATGAATGTAAACCAGACGTACTACATTTGACATGTTGTCATTATCATGTGACCTACCAGAATCAGTTGCATCGCTTCATATCATTCCCAAAAAGTGTCCATTTTATGAATCAACTTCAGAATCTCACTGGAAGTAGGTCATCCGGATACTTTTTGCCTACTTTTTTGTGAATATTGTGACTTATTTTTTCGTCACATACTGTTTTTTTTCTCTTAGGGAAGATTTTGGATGCAGCCTTCGATAACGCCCACTTTTATAATGATTGCTTTCTGAACCGTGCAGTTTAAAGCAGGTCAGATGTTATAAATGAAGTTTCAAACATTGGTTCAGTAGTCGTCTAATCATTCAGTCCTGTCAATCATCATTAGGAGAGTATACAGGTGCTGGTCATATAATTAGAATATCATCAAAAAGTTGATTTATTTCACTAATTCTATTCAAAAAGTAAAACTTGTATATTATATTCATTACACACAGACTGATATATTTTAAATGTTTATTTCTTTTAATTTTGATGATTATAACTGACAACTAAGGAAAATCCCAAATTCAGTATCTCAGAAAATTAGAATATTACTTAAGACCAATACAAAGAAAGGATTTTTAGAAATCTTGGCCAACTGAAAAGTATGAACATGAAAAGTATGAGCATGTACAGCGCTCAATACTTAGTTGGGGCTCCTTTTGCCTGAATTACTGCAGCAATGCGGTGTGGCATGGAGTCGATCAGTCTGTGGCACTGCTCAGGTGTTATGAGAGCCCAGGTTGCTCTGATAGTGGCCTTCAGCTCTTCTGCATTGTTGGGTCTGGCATATCGCATCATCCTCTTGACAATACCCCATAGATTTTCTATGGGGTAAAGGTCAGGCTAGTTTGCTGGCCAATTAAGAACAGGGATACTATGGTCCTTAAACCAGGTACTGGTAGCTTTGGCACTGTGTGCAGGTGCCAAATCCTATTGGAAAATGAAATCTGCATCTCCATCAAGTTGGTCAGCAGCATGAAGCATGAAGTGATCTAAAACTTCCTGGTATACGGCTGCGTTGACCTTGGACCTCAGAAAACACAGTGGACCAACACCAGCAGATGACATGGCACCTCAAACCATCACTGACTGTGGAAACTTTACACTGGACCTCAAGCAACGTGGATTGTGTGCCTCTCATCTCTTCCTCCAGACTCTGGGACCCTGATTTCCAAAGGAAATGCAAAATTTACTTTCATCAGAGAACATAACTTTGGACCACTCAGCAGCAGTCAAGTCCTTTTTGTCTTTAGACACTTCTGACGCTGTCTGTTGTTCAAGAGTGGCTTGACACAAGGAATGCGACAGCTGAAACCCATGTCTTGCATACGTCTGTGCGTAGTGGTTCTTGAAGCACTGACTCCAGCTGCAGTCCACTCTTTGTGAATCTCTCCCACATTTTTGAATGGGTTTTGTTTCACAATCCTCTCCAGGGTGCGGTTATCCATATTGCTTGTACACTTTTTTCTACCACATCTTTTCCTTCCCTTCGCCTCTCTATTAATATGCTTGGACACAGAGCTCTGTGAACAGCCAGCCTCTTTTGCAATGACCTTTTGTGTCTTGCCCTCCTTGTGCAAGGTGTCAGTGGTCGTCTTTTGGACAACTGTCAAGTCAGCAGTCTTCCCCATGATTGTGTAGCCTACAGAACTAGACTGAGAGACCATTTAAAGGCCTTTGCAGGTGTTTTGAGTTAATTAGCTGATTAGAGTGTGGCACCAGATGTCTTCAATATTGAACCTTTTCACAATATTCTAATTTTCTAAGATACTGAATTTGGGATTTTCCTTAGTTGTCAGTTATAATCATCAAAATTAAAAGAAATAAACATTTGAAATATATCAGTCTGTGTGTAATGAATGAATATAATATACAAGTTTCACTTTTTGAATGGAATTAGTGAAATCAACTTTTTGATGACATTCTAATTATATGACCAGCACCTGTATAAAAAGCAGTCATTGCACTGTCCCAGTGACAATTCTTCCAGCATCCCTCCAATCACAACATACTGAGACTGACTGACCAATCAGAGCGGACTGCAATTTTCTGAAGGCGGGTTTTAAAGAAATTGAAACACAAACCGTGTTCAGACAGAAGGTGAAAACAGACATTAAATGATTTAAATGTATTCTAGTAGACCCCATAAACAAAATTATAAGCCTGTAAATGAACATAATGGGACCTCTTGAAGGTCATACCTGTTTCTCTGTCCTCTGTGCAGCAACTGATACAGTGTCGTGGTTTTTATGTTCATCCATCATACACAGCACACATATACACTTCTGATCAGTGTGGCAGAAAACCTCAAGGATCTTGTCATGTTTCGGGCAGATCATCTCCTGCAGTCGTCCAGTGGCTTCAGTCAGATTGTGTCTCTTTCCTTTAAACCAACTCTCATGTTGTTCAAGGTGATTCTGACAGTAAGAGTTCAGACACACCAGACAGGACTTGACGGCTTTGTGTTTTCTTCCAGTACAGACGTCACACTGCACATCTCCAGCTCCAGCGTAACAGTCAGCAGGAAGTTTAATCTTCTTCAGTTTCTCCACCATTTCAGCCAGAATGGTGTTTTTAGCTAAAGCAGGTCTTGGACTGAAGGTCTGTCTGCACTGAGGGCAGCTGTAGACTCTCTTCTCATCCTCCTGATCCCAGCAGCCTGTAATACAGATCTTACAGTAACTGTGTCCACAGGGAATGGCCACTGGTTCCTTCAGGAGATCCAGACACACTGAACACTTGAACTCATCCTGAGAAAATCTGGCTTCTGCCATTTTACAGCATGAATACAGAGACACAAACACACAACAGCTCAACTACACTTCAGTTTCAGTTTCTCTGAGCTCCCTGTTTCCTGGTTCTGTGTTTGAGTGACGTGTGTAAAACAGGCGTGTCTATAAAGCAGTGTGACGAGGTGTGATGGTAATAACAGTCAATGGTGTTTATTATTTTTTGTGATCCAGCATTCCCAAAATTGTGCACAAAATATTTACAAAAAAAACATGGAAAAACATCATAACTGAAACTATTTTCATAGTATTTAGTTTTCTTAAAAAGAATTTATTTTTAATGAAAACTTATAAACTGTTAAAGACATACTGTATGTACTGTAACTATCCAAGGCTGGTAATCGATAGTCTGTTATAGATGTGTTTGTTAAAGTCATCAATTTGCATTATTTCAACTAATTTTTAAAGAATACTAAGGCTATATTTTTATTATACTTACATATAATTAGTTATTTTATAATATGCTACTAATATTGATTATTTTATATTTTTTACATTTTTATTGTTTAATTCTTAATAAAAAAAAAAAAAAAAAAAAAAAACCACTTCTGAAATACATTTAAATTGATGCCTGCCATGGAGTTTCTTATTTGTCGTCTCTGATTTTTGACCAGAAACACAACGAGTGTTTTAGGGATTTCAACACAGCACAAGGGTTAACCAACAAATTGGAGTAGAAACATAATTGTTATTAAAATGTTGATATATAAACTACCTTATGTGCAATTTAAATGTCTGTATAACTTTTTAAATTTTAACTTTTATTTTAATGTTGATTATTTAATAAAAGTGATTCATTAATTGATTATTGATTAAACTTTTCAGATGGTCTGCTTAAAATCTGCTTAAAAACACTTTATTTTGATGCTCTCCATTTGTAAGTACATGTCAACTTATCTACTAACCCTACCCTACAGTCTACTAATAGTTAACTAATACTCTAATGACTGGTATTTGACATGTAGGAGCAACATTACTTATAGTCAACATGATGTCACTGCTTTCAGCCCCATCTTGAGAACCACAGGAAAACAGGAATGACTGTCATAAAGGAAGGTCTGCTAATAAATACTGTTGTTACACTGACGGTGCAAAGAAACAAAAACCGTTGAGCCATGTGGACAACAATAAAGTTCTATTGTACTAAATGATATGTTGTAAATGTTTATAAATCTTGGTTTCATTATGTTATATTTCAATTTAGTCATGGAAAAGAAACAGGAAATATTATGTTTTTGGATAATGTTTATGTGATGTGCTGTGATAAAGCTGGAGGATGTGTAGCTCAATGACTGAGTTTTGCACTCCAAAAATATAAGCCAAAAGAGCATGTTATTTGTAGTTAAATATAGTGTTGAAATGTTACAGTCTCATATTTCGCCAGCAGGTGGCGGCAGAGTTGAGGCTGTGATAAAGATGTGATGTAAGATGGTGTTTGATAACCACAAGAGAATCAACTAAAACTATTAATTCCTGCTTTGCAGAATAAGCACACTTTAAATGTGCGACCCCCCCCCCCCCCCCCCCTTTGTGAATTCTTCACTGGATACTGGGAAGTGTTACAGATGATTACATCACCTCATTCGTTACACCACAGATTCACTGTAGCTACATACTGCACTTAAGCATTCAATATTTTCAGCGAGGTGCTTTTTCTGCAGAGAAAATCTGTATAATCCATCATCCAAAAGGCAAATCATTATATTGTGCAGTTTGTCTTTTCACAACCTTCCACCCAGAAAAACTACAGTTTGCATTGTTTGGCACTTCCTATGAGCACTTCACAATAAAAGTCCTGTTGTGGGTTTTGTTGTTTTCCTCTCTGAAAACATAGAATTGACATTGTTACTGGAGTACTTGAGGGTGAATAAATATCTTTAATCCTACCACAAAGTTGCATTTTCACCTCTATCTGGCCCCAGCCTCTTTCAGGCATAGTTTTTGAGACCCTTTGAGACTATTTGCTATTCATCATTCAAAATGTCTAAAAGTCTGACAGTTTAGGTTCAGTGAGTGTTTTTATTGTAACTGGTCAGGATCTAATTGATGCTGTAATGATGATCAGTTGATTAGTCTAACCTCAATAAAGTGCATGTTTGGTTTTCTTGATCTGTGAACTAAAGGTAAAAACAGGTTTAAATGTGCTGTTTTTGGACAATGGTGGCTGCTGAGCAAAATCTTGACCATTAATTCCCTCTGAATCCTGTAGAAGGTCCTCAAGCCTCTGCATATTACAATCTTCAAAGAGAGAAAGAGACAAATACAAACATACCAGAAATCCAACATTGCAATTCCACCACCACTGACTTCTTTTGTGGCGTTTCCATCACTTTTAATAGCAGAGAAGGCAAAGGCTGAAAGGATAGTTGGAAATGGGCACTCAAACCCATGACCCCTGAGATTCTGTGTAGGTATTGGCTGTCAGTAGTGTTGCCCACTTAACTGTGAAACTGAACAACCACCGTGTGATTTTGCTGAGAAACACTAAGTGCTGTTGTCTAAAGTTTTCCTGCTTCTGTCATGTGGACAGAGCTTGTGGTAACTTTAATATTTGAGGCATGTTACGGGACTGTGGAAAAAGCATTTTGGAAGGAACATCGTTAGCTGGATACTAAAGATAGCAAAAGTGCAGGTAAATTGCTGTTTCCTTTTTACTTAACTCCTTGTTTTCATATCAAGCACACCTTATTATGAGAAGTTTTTTAAAGTAGTTTTTCTTCTTAGCAGGATGTTGGTGGCTAGTACATGGTGAAGTTGTGATGGAGGAACTAACACATGATTTGGAAGTTAAAATAACATGAACAACATTAGAACAATTCTTTCAAAATGTTTGCCTGATTTACAAAAATAAACACTGAAACCTTTAGCAAACTTGCAACAACCTAACTATCAAACCTAAATCTATTTGGGATTACAATGTAGGCTAATTTAAATTATGAATGTATACAGAATATTGAGTACAAACAGGAGATCAGGCGTTATAGATGATGCGTGGTATTTGGACACATCTGCTCTCCACTGAAGTTAATGAGAAGGATTGGCGTATCACATGCACACAAAGTTGAACTTTGGTGTATGCATTACATGCAATTGGAAAGTGTAAAGTTGTGTTTTTTATATGCAGATTGATGAGAACGGGTTGAATCGACTACATGTGATTCAGGGTTATTATGTAGAATTTATAGTTATTACTACAGTTACTACATATAACGTAACAATGCCACTAAAATAAAGTGTTACCAAATGTTTTGATCGATTTTAAAGTTTTATTACCTTGTTCATAAAATCCACCTTCTCTTCTGCTGGGATCAGGATAATCCTGATTATTTAGGGATTCCAATTTTACAAAGAAGTTTTGAACAACACAAACTGAAGATTTGATCCAGATCAAAACCAAGATTGGATTTCATGATCTAATCCGATTTCAGATTTTTTTATTTAATTTTTTTTAACAACCCCTTTTTCAAGATTTGCAAGATTTTGTAACAACTGGGTCCTGAATAAATGTCTATCTGGATCACAGTGATCCAAGCATATTTTGTGAAAAATCAGCACAAATGTAAGATGGATTACCTGATCCTGGATAGCAAAACATGGGATTTCCAAATCTAGATCATTTGATCCAGATTAAACTTTTTGAACATCTGGACACAGGCCTGTAAATTCAGTCTGTTCAGGAGGAGGTTTATTTAAAGTAAACTGGATTAGATTAGAATAATTTTGCTCATACTTTCTATGATCAGATGATTTGGGTTTATATATTTCACATTTATTAATAAATTGACATTTATTAATTTTACAACAAAAACCTTTTTATTGAACTTTTATTGAATGATACATGCAAATCATTTATCATTTCAGTTTAAAGGTAATTTTAACAGTAATATTAAAATGATTTATGTGACACTACAATAACAACTGAATGACTGTGATTTCCATCAACACAAATAGAGCTTGAGAGAAGAAGAGATGACACACACACACACACACACACACACACACACACTGATCTCACTGTCTATCTGAGGATTCATTACACACATTTATTCTGACATGTTATTTCACTGACAGAAGTTCAGCTGTAGTATTAATGTAATGAAGAGAAAATAAGAGACTCTATAACATCTCACTGTTACTGATTCATCATGAGCTCAAAGCATTATGGGTAGAATCTCTCTACAGTCTATTCTGATTCATCAACACAGTTTCACTGAGGATCCAATATAACCAATCCAAAACCCAGGATAGAGCGGTTGAGTGAATGTGGTCTGGACTGTGTGGATGAGGCTCATTGTGTCTCCAGAGACGCTGTAGAAGGACAGAGTTCCTGCACTGTGATCCACATACACTCCTATTCTACTGCTGATGGACTTTACTGGGAGTTTAGTCTGTATGTTATTGTGCCTGAATGAGTAAATGGAGGAAGAGCAGAGCAAACTCCAGGACTGATTATTACGTCCAAACAAACACTCATTACCCGATCCCTTCCTGCTGATGCTCTTATATGACACTGATATATACACATAATTATTCCCACTCCATTCAATCTCCCAGTAACAGCGTCCACACACACTCTCTCTACACAACACCTGACACACATCAAATCTGTCTGGATGATCAGGATACGACTGAAGCTCTGGGTAAGTGTTAGTAATCACTCTGTTCCTCTCAGGCAGACAGATATTTTTATTCACTGTGTTCAGATCCAGATTGAGCTGATGGGAATCTGATGGAGATAAAACACATCAGAATCAGGAATTATCAATCTGATCTTTTAATGTTTCTGAACTCTTCATGTTCAATATATCATCAGTGTCTCAGTACAGTTTACCAGATATCCTGTGCAAATCATCTTTTACCTGATCAATAATTAAACCCATAAATCATGTTTTCTTTCTCCTTCTACAGGAAGAACATGAACACACTCAGAGATTTTTTTCTGCTTGTTTTCTTAGTGACTTACATTGTAGGAAGTCGTTCCTGGTTCTGGGAACAATGTTGGTGGAAGTGACTGTGGAAATGAACAGACATGAAGAGTGTGATTATCATGTCAAGAGAAAATTATCCCTGCATCCGATTCTAAGACATTTGTAATATGATCTTCTACATGATATGAGATGATGGAGGATCATTTCTGAGAGCAGATGAATCTCCAGGACTTTACCTCTGTCAGGGATCTTCTTCAGCTCCTCTTTGCAGAAATCCTCCAGTTTGTCTCTCAGCTGACGGACAGATTCTCTCACAACATCAAAAGAGGAGAGAGAACTGAAGGGATCGTCATTTACGTCTGTAGATTCAGGAGGAGCTGAGAGAGACTGGAAACTCTACAGAAAACAGAAATCAAAGCTCATCACCTCCACACTTCAGCCAATAACCTGCACTACTGTCAGATTTGAGCAGCTCTTGTTGATTAATGAAACTGGTTCCATCAAGTTCATGGATTTCACATTGTTGTACACCTTTCAAAAAAAAATTTTCCCAAGAGATTTCCAAAGCTGAACTGCATTTGTAAGTGCGTCTCTTTCAAAAGAAGAAGATCAGATGAGAGTCTGACTGATGATTATATAATAACCGAACACACAGATCAACACTTCAGTCAACGGCTCATTCTGCTCTCATGAAATGTTTCTCTGAGTCTCTTGCTCAAGTCCACTATGATCCTGTTCTTCTAGATCTCTGTTACCTGCAGGAAATGGATGTGATCCTGTGTGTGTGAAAGCTGCTCCAGCTCAGCGTCTCTCCTCCTCAGATCATTGATCTCCTGCTCCAGTCGCTCCAGTCGTCCTTCAGCTCGACTTACTGCAGTCTTTTCCTGATCTCTGATCCGCTGTGTGGCCTCAGAGCGGCATCTCTCAATGGAGCGGATGAGCTCAGTGAAGATCCTCTCACTGTCCTCCACTGCTGTCTGTGCAGAGCGCTGTTAGGACACACATCACAATCACACAGTGGCTTCAGTGAGTCCTGACTGAGACTTCTCAAACTTCTCTTCTTCTCCAGACTCACCTTATGAGACTCTACAACCTCTCTCAGTTGCTGAAGATCTTTCTCTCTCTGCTGGATCCTCTGCTGGAACCACCTCTGCATCTCCTTCAGCTGGTGCTAAAGGACAAACCAATAACAGGAGAAACATCACATAAATCATCAAGTAAACAGATATGAATCCAGTATCAGTGAAGTGCTGAGATTGAGGGGTTAAAGATCTTTCATGATAAGGTTATAGGTTTTATTATGTAACATTATTATTATATTAATATTACAGCATTATTTCATCAATGCCTAGTTTTATAGGTATAGTTCAGCCAGAAATGTAAATTCTTTCATTGTTTTCTCATCCTCATGTCTTTCCAAACTTGTATGATTTTCTCTTGCAGAACACAAAAGATTTTCTGAGTAATGTCTCTGTTTCTAGAGCCCAAATCAAATATGGAGAAATGGCAATAACATCAAACCTCACAGGCTCATGCTGTAATGATGGGAGACTCAGACAGGGGATCCAAATGCAGCGTTTTATTAAAAGTGAGCGTGGTCGTACAAACAGGAGCAATAAAGAACAGGCAGAGTCGTAGTCAGGGTACAGGCAAAGGATCGAGGCAGGCAGCAATGGGTCGTAAAACAGGAATCAGGCAGAAACAGTAACAAATCAGGCAGAAACAGTAACAAACAGGCAGACAGGGAAATAATGCTTAGAATTGTACACAGAGGCAACAAGACTTCGCGATCAGGTGAAGAGTGTGTGAGTCTTTTATAGTCCAGGTAATGCGTGGCAGCTGGGTGTGGTGATTAGTGTAGTGATTGGTGGAGTGAGTGCAGGTGATTGGCAGAGAGGATTATGGGGAATGAAGTCCGGGAAGTGACAGGAACAGACGGTGATCATGACATAACGTCCCCCTCCTGGAAGGCGCGTCCTCGCAGCGTAAAAAGGAACAGCTAGGGAGGGGTGGTGGGTGCATTGGAGATTAGCATGTAGACAGGAACGGGGTCCCCAATGCAGATCCCGGAACTCGGGCAGCCATGGAGGGTCAGATGCCACGGGCAGCCACGGCGGGTCAGGAGCCTCGGGCAGCCATGGAGGGTCAGTCCATAGATGACCATGGTGGGTCAGAGTCCATAAACGGCCATAGTGGATTACCGTCCATGGACGGCCATGACAGTTCAAAGGCCGATGACGGCAGTGGCCGGGCAGGGTCCCCACCCACAAACTCCCCACCCTTAGGTATACTGCCCCCCCCAAAAAAAGTTCTTGGGGATTTCAACGGGGTCCGTAGTGGGTTCGTGGGCAAGGAGTTCAGGTGGCGCCGACAGGGCAAGGCGTTTGGGCGGCGCCGGCAGGGCAAGACACTTGAGTGGCGCTGGCAGAGCAAGGAACTTGGGCGGCGCTGGTGGAGCAAGGAGCTTGGGCAACGCTGGCAGGGCTAGGAGCTTGGGCGGTGCTGGCGAGACCTCTGGAGTGGTCTCCGGACCCACAGCGGGCTCTTGAAAGGCTACTGAGCCTTGAAGAACGGAAGAAGCCTTCTTCCTCCTCCTCCTCCTCCTCCTCCTCTTCCGAGGATGAGGCGATGGTTCACCGGTTGGAGCGGGTTCTGGAGCAGACTCACTGGCTGAAGCGGGTTCTGGAGCGGACTCACTGGCTGGAGTGGGCTCAGTGTTTACGGACACCGAAGGAGCGGCCATCTTGCCCGTGGGCACTGGCGAAGCGGCCATCTTTTACATAGCATCCAGAGAGTCAGAGCGCATAGCAACCGCTGAACTTGAGTGCGTTGCATCCGGCGAACTAGAGTGCGTTGCAACCGGCGAACTTGAGAGCGAAGCGGCCGACTGGCTTGAGAGCGAAGCGGGCGGCTGGCTTGGGTGCGAAGCGGGCGGCTGGCTTGGGTGCGAAGCGACCGGCTGGCTTGAGAGCGAAGCGGTCGGTGGAATTTTAGGAATGCCAGCCGCTCATGCTGAAGACAGTGGTGGATCAGCCACACTGGAACGCAAACCTCTCCGCTCCCTGACTGATCTCGAGATGAGACGTGACTCTGTGCGATCAGCGGTGACGTGGCGTTGCTCTGGGTGATCAGCGGAGACGGGACGTTGCTCTGGGCGATCAGCGGAGACGGGACGTTGTTCTGGGCGATCAGCAGAGACGTGACTTTGCTCTGGGCGATCAGCGAAGACATGGTCTGGTGTGGTTGTTGTGGTAACTGTAACTTAGTGTGGCAAAGACTTCTGTAATGATGGGAGACTCAGGCAGGGGATCCAAATGCAGCGTTTTATTAAAAGTGAGCGTGGTTGTACAAGCATGGTCAAACAGGAGCAATAAAGAACAGGCAGAGTCGTAGTCAGGGTACAGGCAAAGGATCGAGGCAGGCAGCAATGGGTCGTAAAACAGGAATCAGGCAGAAACCATAACAAACAGGCAGACAGGGAAATAACGCTTAGAATTGTACACAGAGGCAACAAGACTTTGCGATCAGGTGAAGAGTGTGTGAGTCTTTTATAGTCCAGGTAATGCGTGGCAGCTGGGTGTGGTGATTAGTGTAGTGATTGGTGGAGTGAGTGCAGGTGATTGGCAGAGAGGATTATGGGGAATGAAGTCCGGGAAGTGACAGGAACAGACGGTGATCATGACACATGCATGTCAGATGACTTATCATGCCACCATATTTGACATTTCTTATCACTTCAGAATTTTTAGGCTGCATCCGAAATCACACACTCTTTTGAGTAGTTATATATTTCAAATAAGTAATTACTTCACAAACGCTAAAAAAGCATGTTCCATATAGTATGAGTGTGTGTTGTATAAATGCTGTTACGTCACTCGCGTTAGTGCACATGATATTGCGGGGTGGAGCTATTTAATCAGAGTCTCATAGCTCGGCCTGCTGGTAAGTCGCATCAATGTTTGCTCCATCTTAATAATTAAAGGTGCTAAAGAGGATGTTTTGTTTTATACATTTTTGCAATATTACTTGAAACTGTCTTTACTAACTGATAAAAGACTATTTATTAGGGGCACTGAAAGGAATAATATTAATATACATCATCTGTGCACGAGGTAGGGCCTTAAAAACATCAGCCAATCGTTTACGCGATCATCGCGTAAACGATTGGCCCTCTGGCTTGTCAATCACTGCCATGACGTTCCTTGTGAGAGACGTGCGTGGCTGCGCGCTCCAGTAACTTTCCACACTCCACAGGCGCCACATGAGATGTTTTTGTCAGGAGACAGGAGTAACAACTGCAGATTATGAGTTACCTGCGGTGAGTCCGACATAATGAATCCACTAACACGACACAGCGAATGCCGGTGGTAAACACTCGTGTTCCAATACTCGTGCACGAGTTTTGGGAGGCGTTCTCTCGAAAGGAGGGTGGGGGTTGTTCTTACGCATGCGCTCATTTAAAAAACTCAGTAACAGTCTTTGGTTTCTCAGTTGACGAAAAGATCCTCTTTAGCACCTTTAAGCCTGGATCATTTTCAAGCCCAAGTTTGAACTATAAACCACACAAAAGGTTACTCATTTTGTCTGTCAAGTCCTAGTTGTGTTATTTGAGTCAAATATGTGTTATTTGTGACTATACGATGAAGAGTGTGTTAATTGGCCTGATTGTAATCTCCAAACTTCTGTATGTTTTTCATTTAAGACTTGTACTGTGACATTGATGCGCTGTATACTGTATGCTGATAAGCCATTTGGTGCTGTTTCCCAGGTATGTATTTTATTCGAGTTTTTGTCATGTTCTATGTTAAACTATTAGCCCCAGCTGAGTGTTAGTTATTAGCACGTGCTGTGTCGTCTCGCACGTGCTCTCTGCTGTGTGACTGCGCCATCTAGGGGTTGCATTCTTCTCTCCTCATTTCATTTATATAAAATATGTAAAATGATGGTTACTTGAGTTTATATTTTCCCTGTATTGATGTTAATTGTCTGTATTAGTGTTTTATATTTTATTTTTATGGATGTATGCTTTGTTTAGAATTTCTTCCACTATATGTTCACGATCACTTTGCCAAAAATGTATTTAATCAGAATCTCATAGCTCGTCCTGCTGACTTGTACTGTGACATTGATGTGCTGTATACTGTATGCTGATAAGCCATTTGGTGCTGTTTCCCAGTTTTCTCTCATCACAGATACAGTAAAGCAATCCCGAGTGACCATCCACCTGTTCTCCATGTGAATTTATTCCATCCAACACACACACAGTCAGATATATATATATATATATATATATATATATATACAGCAGTCACTGCACTGTCCCAGTGACAGTTCTTCCAGCATTCCTCCAATCACAACAGACTGGGACTGACTGACCAATCAGAGTGGACTGCAATTTTCATTTTCAGGGTTTTAAAGAAATTGAAACACAAACAGTGTTCAGACAAGGGGTGAAAACAGACATTAAATTAACTAAATGTATTCTAGTAGACCCCATAAACAAAATCATGAGCCTGTAAATGATCATAATGGGACCTCTTTAAGTTCATACCTGTTTCTCTGTCCTCTGTGCTGCTGCTGATACAGTTTCGTGGTTTTTATGTTCATCCACACACAGCACACATATACACTCCTGATCAGTGCGGCAGAAAAGCTCAAGGAGCTTGTCGTGTTTCGGGCAGATCATCTCCTGCAGTCGTCCAGTGGCTTCAGTCAGATTGTGTCTCTTTCCTTTAAACAAACTCTCATGTTGTTCAAGGTGATTCTGACAGTAAGAGTTCAGACACACCAGACAGGACTTGATGGCTTTGTGTTTTCTTCCAGTACAGACGTCACACTGCACATCTCCAGCTCCAGCGTAACAGTCAGCAGGAAGTTTAATCTTCTTCAGTTTCTCCACCATTTCAGCCAGAATGGTGTTTTTACCTAAAGCAGGTCTTGGACTGAAGGTCTGTCTGCACTGAGGGCAGCTGTAGACTCTCTTCTCATCCTCCTGATCCCAGCAGTCTATAATACAGATCTTACAGTAACTGTGTCCACAGTGGATGGTCACTGGATCCTTCAGGAGATCCAGACACACTGAACACATGAACTCCTCCTGAGATATTCTGGCTTCTGCCATTTTACAGCATGAACACAGAGACACAAACACACAACAGCTCAACTACACTTCAGTTTCAGTTTCTCTGAGCTCATGTGATCCCTGTTTCCTGGTTCTGTGTTTGAGTGACGTGTTTAAAATGGGTCTGTCTATAAAGCAGTGCGACGAGGTGTGATGGTAATAACAGTCAATGGTGTTTATTGTCTTTTGTGATCCAGCATTCACAAAATTATGCACAAAATATTTACAAGGCAAAAAAAAAAAAAAGAAGTGGAAAAACATCATAACTGAAACTATTTTCATAGTATTTAGTTTTCTTAAAAAATAATTTATTTTTAATGAAAACTTATAAGCTGTTAAAGACATACTGTATGTACTGTAACTATCCAAGGATGGTAATCGATGTATTTGTTAGTCACCTTTTTTTTTTCATTATTTCAACTTATTTTTAAAGAATACTTAGGCTATATTTTTATTATACTTACATATAATTACTTATTTTATAATATGCTACTAATATTGATTATTTTATTCTTTTTACATTTTTATTGTTTAATTCTTTATTAAAAAAAAAAAAAAAAAAAAAAAAACACTTTTTACATACATTTAAATTGACACCTGCCATGGTGTTTCTTATTTGTTGTCTCTGATTTTTGACCAGAAACACGAGTGTTTTAGGGATTTCAACACAGCACAAGGGTTAACCAACAAATTGGAGTAGAAACATAATTGTTATTAAAATGTTGATATATAAACTACCTTATGTGCAATTTAAATGTCTGTATAACTTTTTTAATTTTAACTTTTATTTTAATGTTGATTATTTAATAAAAGTGATTCATTAATTGATTATTGATTAAACTTTTCAGATGGTCTGCTTAAAATCTGCTTAAAAACACTTTAATTTGATGCCCTCCATTTGCAAGTACATGTCAACTTGATCTACTAACCCTACCCCTAATACTAATAGTTAACTAATACTAATACTAATAGTCTACTAATAGTTAACTAATACTCTAATCACTGGTATTTGGCATGTAGGAGCAACATTACTTATAGTCAACAGGGTGTCTAAAGAGACCATCAAAATAAAGTGTAACCAAAAAATCTAATATTAACACAATCACAAAAACTATTTTAAAATAAGTTTCATCACTATAATAAGAGAATTCTACTAATAAAAATAAACATACTGCTCAGTTAGATTCCACATAAACTTGCAGATGACTGATTGAAAAGTGTCATCCTCCAGCTGTGGCAAGTGTTGCAGCTAAACGGGCTGCAAAGGCCAGTTCTCTGTGATGGTCTGATTGAACTCTAGTATTACAAGCCATTGTAATCTATCATCAATCACTGAGTAGAAGTTTGCTCTGTAATCACTACTGCAGACAAATGTGGGCTCAAGACTCCTGCTAGCGATGTGTCGTTCTTGAACGATTCGTTCATTTTGAACGAATCTTTAATGTGACTCGGGAAGAACGAGTCGTCTCGGGGGGTGATTCGTTCAGTCGTGCATGCGCAATATTCTATAGGTTCTGTACTGCTAGTAGTAGTTCACCTGTTTCAGTCAATGCAGCCTGAGCCAGAAAGAGAATTGATTAGTTCTTTTCGTGAGTCTTTCGGGTTTTTGAGTCGTTCCTTAATCACGTGACAGACCCATACACTAAACCAATGCAGTCAATACAGTCAGGCTGTGTGACCCAAGCACATTATATTTCTAAATAAATAACTTTAACTCTCCAGTTTTATTTCAGTTTGTGTTACAACTGTTAAAGCTGAATGTAACAAAGTTCGGATATAAGGAGGGAAGAGGACAGGGTCGGCAGGTGACTACTGGCTGTTTATTTCACCAAAAACAATAATACAACAGAACAGGTGTGCAGGCAGGCACAAAAACAGTCAAAATAATTCAGAATTCACTCCAATGCAAACAGGCAGACATCCAGGAGTGGGGAACAGCCAGTAGTCCTTCTCTCTCTCGCTGGCTCCTGTTCCATTTCTGGAGAGGAAATCGGCCACAGCCATCTGAACACCCGGCCTGTGGACCACCTTGAATTTAAAAGGCTGTAAAGCTAGATACCAACAGGTGATCCGCGCGTTCCTTCATGCAGTGGAGCCACTGCAGAGGAGCGTGGTCCGAACAGAGGGTGAATTCCCGTCCCAGGAGATAATAGCGGAGGGTGAGGATGGCCCACCTGATGGCTAAACACTTCTTCTCCACGGTGCTGTACTTAGTCTCTCTCTTAGAGAGCTTGCGACTAATGTACAGCACCGGCCGTTCCTCCCCCTCTATCTCCTGGGCCAGGACAGCACCCAGCTCCCTGTATGACGCGTCAGTCTGCAACACAAAAGGGAGAGAAAAATCAGGAGAGTGAAGCAACGGCCCACCACACAGAGCAGCCTTTACCTGGGTAAACGCCTGCTGGCACGGCTCCATCCATTGGACCGTATCAGGCGCTTCCTTTTTAGTAAGATCAGTCAAGGGGCTGGTGAGGTCCGAATAATTAGGTACAAACCTTCTGTAATATCCCGCTAGCCCCAAAAACTGTCTTACCTCCTTTTTGGTCTTGGGAAGCGGACAGGTCGCAACTGCTGCAGTCTTATCAATTTGGGGACGCACCTGTCCATGCCCCAAGTGGAAGCCCAGATACTTTACCTCCACGCGCCCAATCGCACACTTCTTCAGGTTGGCCGTGAGCCCAGCTCCTCTCAGCGACCTCAAGACCACCCTCAAATGCTGCATATGCCGCTGCCAATCGTTACTAAATATAATAATATCATCCAGATAGGCAGCCGCATACGCAGCATGGGGCCGTAACACCCTGTCCATCAGCCGCTGAAAGGTAGCCGGTGCCCCGAACAGCCCGAACGGAAGTGTAACAAATTGGTGTAATCCAAACGGCGTCGTGAAAGCTGTTTTTTCTCGGGATAATGGAGACAAGGGGATCTGCCAATAACCCTTTGTCAAGTCCAATGTCGAATAAAAACGAGCCGTACCAAGCCGGTCAAGCAATTCGTCAACCCGTGGCATTGGATATGCGTCGAATTTCGACACAGCATTCACCTTGCGATAATCCACACAGAACTGGACCGAGCCGTCCGTTTTAGAAACCAAAACTATCGGGCTTGCCCAGTTACTGTTGGATTCTTCTATTACTCCCATTTCAAGCATCACACCTAATTCTTCCTGAACTACTTTTTTCTCAGGCAAGCGATATGGCCGGCTGCGAACCACCACGCCCGGCTCTGTCTCGATATGGTGCTGAATGAGGTTTGTACGGCCAGGTAGGGAAGAAAACACGTCAGCAAACTCTGCTTGCAATTTGGTTAAATCAATGAGCTGGGAGGACGAGAGATGATCTCCCCCTGGGGCCAGTGCGAAGGATTGTTTTTTTATATTCGCCTCTGGCCCGAGATCATCCTCTCCGCTAATCACCGTCGCCAGCATCACCGATTCTCCCTCATTCCATTTTTTCAGGAGATTGAGGTGATAAATTTGACGTGCTCCTCTCCTATCTGAGCATATTACCTCATAATCGAGCTCTCCAACTTGCCGTGTGACCTCAAACGGTCCTTGCCACTTTGCAAGTAATTTTGAACTTGACGTTGGGAGCAATACAAGCACTTTATCTCCCGGTGCAAATTAACGCAAATTAGTCCCCCTGTTATACAGCCGGCTCTGTCTGTCCTGGGCCTGTAACAAATTCTCCATAGAAAGCGCCCCAAAGTGTGGAGTTTTGTTCTCAGGTCCAGCACATACTGAATTTCGTTTTTAGATTGAGAAGGTCTGTCCTCCCAAGCCTCTCTTATGACGTCTAACACCCCTCTGGGCTGACGACCATAGAGAAGCTCGAAGGGGGAAAACCCCGTGGAGGCTTGCGGGACCTCTCGCACAGCGAACAACAGGGGTTCCAACCATTTGTCCCAATTTTTGGCGTCTTCCTGAACGAATTTACGAATCATTGTTTTAAGCGTGCGATTAAAAGGTTCAACCAGCCAGTCCGTTTGTGGGTGAAAGACTCTGGTCCAAATCGATTTAATGCCCAATAATTCGTAAAGTTCGCGTAACGTCCGTGACATAAACGCCGTGCCCTGATCAGTGAGGATTTCCTTAGGAATCCCCACTCGGGAGATTAAAGAAAACAGTGCGTCAGCAACACTCTTAGCGGAAATGTTGCGGAGGGCCACTACTTCTGGGTATCGTGTTGCATAATCCACAATGACTAATGCAAAACAATGTCCTCTTGCTGATCGCTCTAATGGCCCGATGAGGTCCATGCCAATTCTCTCGAAGGGGACCTGCATTAATGGGAGGGGGGCGCAAAGGCGCTTTTGGGGTGGCCGGTGGGTTTACCAACTGACATTCACGACAAGCTGCGCACTACCTGCGCACATTCTCGTGAATGCCCGGCCAAAAAAATCGGGTCATGAGACGATTTAGTGTCGTTACCAAGGTTATAATCGTTAACGAAAACGAACGAAAAAACGAAAACTAGGTGGGAAAAAACAATGTCGTTAACTGAAATAAAATAAAAACGAGGCATTACAAAAAAACGATAACTAACTAAAACTGTAATGTGTGTTTGGTAAAACTAACTAAAATAAAATAAAATTATAGATTAAATGTCCTTAGTTTTCGTCTTTATCAATGTCTTTCATAGAGCAAATAACGTTTAGCTGCATTTCTTTTCCCTGCGTCTCTCACATACACGCGCGCGCACACACACACACACGCACACACAGCCCCTCCCCTCAGTGCACACCGCGTCTCCATGAGGAGTGTTCGACTTTGAAAGCAAGTTCGCTAAAGGTTGTTATCTCGTGAACACCTTTACACAAACACACATTAAAAAGTGGTATAAAAATATTTTTAATTCTGAATATAACTTTGTCAGCGTGTTAATGTCGACGCGAGAAGCGATTGCTACTGCAGCACGTTAAGCCGAGTTCAGACTGCACGATTTTCAAAGTAGTCGGGTCACTGTTCTTTTCACACTGCATGACTATCTTGGCCAGCATTCAGTCGCTGCAGTGTTCAAACTGCACGATGGATCGGCGACAGAAGGTTTCACACTGCATGACTTTACAATAGGAAGAATCGCCGACAGCTCTGTCTGGCACGCAAACTACGTTTCACAACCAAACACACGCTAGACATGACAAGGAAACAACGCGATATCACGTGTGCAAGACCGGAGTTCTCACGTGAGACTGGCCCTGTGTCTCAATCATCTCCCTAGCTCCCTAGGTAGTGAATCAGTATATAATGAAAGTGAATGTGGCTGATACCCTGATCAGTGCCCTTACTACTGAACTAGGAAGCTGATTGAGACACACGGTGGGTTTATTATTAAAAATAGTAGCCCGCAAGAAGCTTGAAATACGAATTGCCTGTGCGCTGATTTGCAGCGAAAACAACATAAAGAAAAGAAAAATATGGAGAAGGAAATGTTTGGGGAGACGCGAAGAACAAGGATTGTGTGTTCTGCAACAACAGTTGGAGCAAAATACATAACTTTTCAATGTGCTGCTGTTGATGGTCAAGCAAATGTTTGTGCTTTGCTTCTGTATGATAAAATTGTAATGTTTATCTGAAACGAAGCCATGCTTGCTGATATTATGGTCTATAACTCCTTCCCGAACTCCCCGCTGCTCTGTATCTTGCTCTCTCATTGGCTGTCGGTCATCGCCGATGTAGTTTTCAGTCAGAACACTTTTCACACTGCAGGATTTTGAATCGCCGACAGGTCCAGATATTTAGCATGCCAAATATCTCACGGGTGTCGGCGACTCGTCGGCGATTCTCTCAGATCACGTCTTTGCTCATTCACACTGCGTGATTGTCACTCGCGTGAACGAGCACCGATTTGCCTGTGATTTCGGGCATTTGTCGGCGATTTCTCAAAACCTGTCGGCGAGCCAAAATCGGGGCTAAAATCGTGCAGTCTGAACTCGGCTTTAACTAGACGCAAGTTTGAGGTAAAATGCACTTGGGTTGTCCATGTCAAAACACTATAAGCTGTGATTCAAATATTAAATAATGTCATTTGTTTACTCTTACACTGAATATTTGCTGCTTCAATCCAAATGTGTTTGCATAGTTCACCCAAAATGAAAATTTAAATTTAACTGTATTTTATTTTTTTATAACGAACAAGCGATGTCACATTTCCGCTGATTTGTTGTGTGTGCGTGAGGCGCGGGCGCGGTCAAACAGCTGTCTTTGCAGGGGACTTGCCTCATCGTCATGGCAACGGTTCGTAGTCAGGTCAGATTACGTCAGAGTTGGTTGCCGTTTGTTGGATGCTCAGACTACCAAACTAACGCCGATTAAACATGTTCAGTCCGGTGAAAACCGACTCAGACCAGCGCCAACAGGGGTATCACACCGATCCAACAAACTCCAACAGACGAGTTTGTTGGCGTTTGTCGGTGCGGTGTGAATTGGCCTTTACACTGAATGTTTGCTGCTTCAATCCGTACGAGACTTGGGTAAAGTTGGTTTTATATTCGCACATTCGGACATCCGTATTCAATAGCCTTGTTAATCACACTATATTGGACATTCAGTGGACATTCACAAGTAAATATGCCATTAAAACAATACTTGCCTATTTTGATCGACTGTGAAAAATGTTGTAAGTTGACAATCGTTGGTTGTCGATATCATGTCGCTGCTTAAAATTCGCAAACATTAATTTATTGCACATTTATTGGAAAGTCTGAATTTATCAGAAGGCCGAATGTGCGAATATAAAACCAACTTTACCCAAGTCCAGAAGAGTAGGCTATTGTAAATTTAGTATAGGGTGTGAAAATTGTACAGCTGTGGTATTTGTATAGGGTGTGAATTCTATATAGAAGATGTGTAGATTTTTGGTAGATTTTTTGGCAGTTTTGTGAAGGTGTCACACACACACTAAAAAAAAAATTGAAAAGCTGTATTTAAAGTTTTTTTTTATTATTATTATTTGTTATTTGTCATGTTCTTTTCTCATTGAGCTCCCTGACAATCTGACAGAAATGTCTTGTTGTGGCTCAAAAATGGGTTGAATACATGTGGTTCCTGTATGTCTTCTTTAGTCTGTTGGCTCTTTAGGTTTTTTACTGGCACACGTCACTTACACATTTTGCATTTACCGTGCGGAGTGTTGAGACTGTTTACATATTTGTGCCCATATGTACATTTCATGTACTGGTTTTATTTTTGAATGAATATTTTCTAAAATTGCATGATGTTTTTGATTAAATACATAATACTTTTTCTGACCTTTTTGAATCTTGCCCCTGACAAATAACCCAAATTACAAAAAAAGACTAAAACTAACACTAAAACTAATAAAAACTAAACTAAACTAGCAAACCCAATTTAAAAACGAATTAAAACTAAACTGAATTTGAAAACAAAAAGTCAAAACGAAATAAAAATAAAAACTAATGAAAAATGCAAAACTATAATAACCTTGGTCGTTACCTGTCCTAAATAACCAGCCATTGGATTAGAATGAGCCGCTTGAAAAAGCATTTCCCTGCGGCTCCTAGGAACTAACAACTGGGTTGTATCCTATTTTATCTGAGCGTCTTGGGTCACTCGATACAACCTATTTTTTATAATTGCAAAATATGGATAGGTAAGCGGTTGTCCAGGATGGAGAGGCTGACCGTCGATGGTACTGACCTGTTCAAATGCGTCTCATCCTGAGACTGCTCCAGGGGAAAATCATCGCGCTCTGAGAGAATAAGTCTCTCGATTTTGCTCTGTTCCCCCGAGGCAGTACTCAGAGGTCCCGATTCAGTCTCTCCCACCTGCACACTCGCGCTCCCCTCCGGTGCATTTTTTCCCCAAGAAGCATCCGTACATAAAGCCCCTAATAATTCTGTAAACGCTGGCCAATTCGTTCCTAAAATTAACGGATGCTGGAGGTGCGGGTTAACTGCCACCTCAACACTTTGCTTTTGACCCCTGAATTGAATAATGACTGGCACAATAGGATACTCTACCACATCCCCGTGCACACACCGCACCTTAACTCCCTGAGGTCTGAAAACGCGCCGGCGTGTTTTGCAGGTTTTTTTTCACATTGCAGCAAAACAGACTTAAAATACTTCGTCATTTCTTGTCATAGAGACATAAGTAATATATCAATTGAAACTATAGAATATCTTCTTTTATTTGTGTACACTCAGAGTAAAAACACGTTGTGCTTTTTGTAAAATAAAGAAAACTAACATGATGCGTGATCTCTCCTCTCCCTCTGAACGAAGTCCAATCTGATAGTTCTCAGAAAATGAACTGTAACTTATGAATACTAATGACAAAAAAACTGACACTTACGTCTAAAGAAATGTTGAAATGTCAGGTTTTAAATCGTGTAAGTCAAATCGAAAACAAACATTCTGTGTTTATGTAATCTGTATGAAAAGAGAGCCATGTCAGAAGTCCGTGATTCAGCTCATTATCCACTAATGCGGCCATGCCCATGGAGCAAACGCTATTCAGAGGCAAATTCAGAGGCAATACATGCATTCATCGTCTCAATCGTGTATTTATTGTCTTGAAAAGTGTTTATTTGGATGTTAAAGCAATGGTTAGCGATCTCTAGAAGACATGCCGTTAGTTCCTAGTTCCTTTTCTTCTTTATATTATGAATTTGTGGATTAAAGGTGTAAAGAGCGCCCTCCGGCTGCAAGTATGAATTAAAAACACAGTATCCAGCACTCATAGTGATGACAATAAATATTATTTCTCAGTATAGAAAATTGACATAAATATATAAGAATCCATCAATATTTCTCCAAATGTGCATGCTTTTAAGCTAAAAGCCTATATGAAATGCCATAGAGGTAACATAATTGTTCAGACACTTTGCACCACAGAAATACATTATATTTTAAAGAATATAATAGAATACCATTATTTTAAATTGTAATAATATTTCACATTATTGCTGTTTATGATGAGCTGAGACATTATTACAGAGGGTTTTTTTCACAGCCTACCTGACTGATAGGCCTCATTAATATGCAAGTCATTTCAGATCATTACTATGTGATTCCTTTGTCTTCTCAGGTGTAAATGGCCCATTATTCATGCAGATTCACGCCCCCACGCATACTGTGTTTCTTGACAAAAAGTGTCTTACAAAAACTAAATCAATATATTGTTTTATATGAAGGAGTAGGCAGCATAATTTTTACATAATTTTGAAGCAAAAACTAGTTTACAACCTCCAATACCCTAAAGTATTGTAAACACAGATTTACTATACTTTTTTTGGCCTTATTTCAGTGACTTAAATTTTTTGTTTTTTCAGTAACCACGCATAAATGTTATTCCTTCAAAAACACAAACATGTACATACATGTTCCTCACATATTATTGTAGCCTAGTTTGTGCCAGCAACCATGAATACTGTTGGGCCAGAAGGGCCGGCCGGACTGCCTAAGGGAGCGGAAGCGCTGACACTTGGCCGACCCGCTTGATCCATTAATATGTTTATGAACAACTGAAATCCAAAGCACAAATGTCAGGGCCTCCGGGTCGTCCTCATGTTGAGTGGGATGTGGGCGGGCAAGCGTGTTGGTTCGTGGCTTCCGGCCGAACTTCTCCAGGCCCCACGGTCTTCCTGCTGGGCTTGGAGGATCAGCCTCAAAAACTAAATCAATATATTGATATGAAGGAGTAGGCTCCAGACAACCTCCAATACCCTAAAGGGTTAAGGAACAACTCAAAAACCCAAAAGACTCATGAAATGAACTAATCAATTCTCTTTCCGGCTCAGAATGCATTGGTTTAGCATATGGGGCTGCCTGTCACGTGATTAAGGAACGACTTAAACCCAAAGACTTGTCTGACAAGAGGTGAGGTGAACTTATCATAAACTGTAGACCCAGGTAAAGAATGAATTAATCATTTCTGTCTTATCTTTATAGCATTGTAGTTTTGTATTGTTTGTAGTGTGATCAACGTTTGCATAAGTAGTAGATGTGTTGGGGAAGTAACACATAACATTTTAATTACATTTTGCTAAAATTAACAAAATGAACAAAATGACTCGAAAAAAGATTGGTTTATTTTGATGAATGAGACTCAAAAGTCTGAGTCTGTAAAATGATCCGAACTTCCCATCACTAACTCCTGCAGCTTCATTTATAGTGTGCTGGCTGTGACATCACCACAGAGAGTCATGAATAATTAATCAGCACTGTTGAACATTCTAATGGAATGTTGGTGGAATGATCATGTGATCTGAACTACTAAAGCTACTAGAAACTGCTGAAAAAGTATGATTTGATCATTATTGCAGTGATTATTATTATGTTATATGTTCTTCTGACTCTAACTGATAGAGTGTGTAGCTTTTCATTTCTTAAATAACCATGAAGGAAGACACATCATGGCCATATTCCAGGACGACCATGTGAAGATTCATCAGGTTGTGAAGGAGCATGAAGAATCATTTAACACATGAATTGGCAGACCTTAAAGTTCATGGAAAGTCTTTGGGATGTTCTGGAGGAGACTTTACAGAGTGTTGGACTCTTGTGTTGTCAATATAAGATCTTGGTCAAAAGAATGACGCATGTCTTGATGGAAATAAATGTTGTGATGTTATTTTCATCAAGAGTTGTCATATGCTGTGTGTCATCTTGTAATTAAACTGTTATTGCAAATAACAGTTAAACAGTTAAATAACGCTTAATGGGTGTACATGACAGGTATATTAGTAACTGACAGTCAACTTTCTAACCATAAAAACATATCTGATATTATCTTTGTTAGTTATCTTCATGTTAAAATTATAATTCATTGTCTGGTATTCTGTTATTGTGATATAGAGTGAACTCACTCAAAGATCATCCTGTATTTGTAGTTCTTCTCCATGTGGAGCCTTGATTCAGACACACAGATCAACTAGAGAGAGTTGATACAATTTTAAATCATTTGACATTGTTGTGATAATACACAGCAGTGTATGTATTCCAGGGGCGTAGTTTGTGGGGAGGATGGGGGTGAGGTAACCCCCTCAATATTCAAATTACAGATCTGTAAACACTTCAGCTGCTCAACAGTCTGTGTTCACCGTTGTCTGATTCTCCTCTTCATGATGTGCTGTACATATTCATGTATATGAAATTGTGATGACTTTACTGGTTCTGGATAAAAACTGGTTCTCAGTTCCCAACTCTAGTAAGGAGATAGTGTTTTTGAAAAGAACTGGAACTGTGCAAGGAGAACGATGTTATATTTATAAACCATGTCAGAGGCTATCCTTATACTTAACATATTTCAGAAATTAAATACACAATTTCTGTATGTTTTATTTTGCCATTGCTTTCAGCCAAAAGGCCTGGCGCCCATCTTGGGAACCGCAGGAGAACATAGGAATGATTGTGTCATATCTGCTCATAAATACTGTTGTCACATTGATGGTGCAAAGAAACAAAAAATGTTGTGCCATGTGGACAACAATAAAGCTCTATTGTACTAAATTAAGTACATGTATGTTGTAAATGAAAAGCATTTGTTTATAAATCTTGGTTTCATTATATTATATTTAAATTTAGTCAAGGAAAAGAAACAATAATTTATTTTTTTTTGGATAATGTTTATGTGATGTGTTGAGGCTGTGATAAAGCTGGAAGATGTGTAGCACAATGATTGAGTTTTGCACTCAAAAAATATAAGCCTTAAAAGAGCATATAATTTGTAGTTAAATATAGCGTTGAAATGTTACAGTCTAATAGTTTTCCAGCAGGTTGTGGTGAAGTTGAGGCTGGGATAAAGATGTGATGTAAGATGGTGTTTGATAACCACGAGAGCCGCAAGTAAAACTATTAATTCCTGTTTTGCAGAATAAACACACTTTAAATGTGCGACCCCTCTTTATGAATTCTTCACTGCACACTGGGAAGTGTTACAGATGATTACATCACCTCATTCATTCACACTCTTTCAGGCATAGTTTTTGAGACCCTTTGAGACTATTTGCTATTCATCATTCAAAATGTCTAAAAGTCAGACAGTTTAGGTTCAGTGAGTGTTTTTATTGTAACTGGTCAGGATCTAATTGTTGCTGTAATGATGATCAGTTGATTAGTCTAACCTCAATAAAGTCCATGTTTGATTTTCTTGAGCTGTGAATTAAAGGTAAAAACAGCTTTACACTTGCTGTTTTTGGACAATAAACATTGTTTTCGTGGAATCTGCTGTCTAAGTAACCTTTTAAAGCCTTGTAGTACTCAAGGTATAGCCAGCTTTGGTGTTGTGAATAACCTTACAGTTAACACTAACCATATTATTGTATCTGTACACTAAGTTTTTGTAAAAAGGACACATAAATAATGGCTTCTCTCACATGACAGAGATTACATGTCATCTGGACGATGTTCTCAGAAGTTGGCAAGGTTTTGTGGCCTCGCCTGTTGGACCTCTTTCTGTCTTTGACACCAACTGGACAATGGTGGCTGCTGAGCAAAATCTTGACCATTAATTCCCTCTGAATCCTGTAGAAGGTCCTCAAGCCTCTGCATATTACAATCTTCAAAGAGAGAAAGAGACAAATACAAACATACCAGAAATCCAACAGTGCAATTCCACTACCACTGACTTCTTTTGTGGCGTTTCCATCACTTTTAATAGCAGAGAAGGCAGAGGGTGAAAGGATAGTTGGAAATGGGCACTCAAACCCATGACCCCTGAGATTCTGTGTAGGTGCTGGTTATCAGTAGTGTTGCCCACTTAACTGTGAAACTGAACAACCACCGGGTGATTTTGCTGAGAAACACTAAGTGCTGTTGTCTAAAGTTTTCCTATAGCTGTCATGTGGACAGAGCTTGTGGTAACTTTAATATTTGAGGCATGTTACGGGACTGTGGAAAAAGCATTTCGGAAGGAACATCGTTAGCTGGATACTAAAGATAGCAAAAGTGCAGGTAAATTGCTGTTTCCTTTTTACTTAACTCCTTGTTTTCATATCAAGCACACCTTATTATGAGAAGTTTTTTAAAGTAGTTTTTCTACTTAGCAGGATGTTGGTAGGCTAGTACATGGTGAGGTTGTGATGGAGGAACTAGCACATGGTTTGGAAGTTAAAAAATAACATGAACCACATCAGAACAATTCTTTCAAAATGTTTGCCTGATTTACAAAAATAAACACTGAAACCTTTGGCAAACTTGCAACAACCTAACTATCAAACCTAAATGTATTTGGCATTACAATGTAGGCTAATTTAAATTATGAATGTGCAAGTATAGAGAATATTGAGTACAAACAGCACTATCAAACCAGCACCTCCTCCAGATCACACATCATCACTCTCCACTAAAAGTATTTGACATTCATTTTATAAGATGGATACTAACCAGCAGATGAACCTGTTTTTCCTCTGTTTGCTTGTGAACACACGCTGCCCCCTTCTTCCACCAGGCCACTTTAGATCGTCCTGTGACTTCAGGCTTCTGAGTTTGTGACTTGTTTCTTTATGGACATAGCATGAAATGAAACGTAGATGGGTGAAAATAGGCATTAACTAACTGGAGTTAATTAATTAAGTTTCGTCCAGACGGATCCGGCTTTTTCAGAAGGTGAAACCACTATTTTTTGATACCGGGTCCCAGAGTGGATAAATCTGAAAACGATGCCCTTTGTGTTTTCATGTGTCGACCCTAGTCAGACGCTGCTAACAGCATAAAACAGCAACAACAACAACAATAGTGGACTACATGCTTGTGTTCGTGATGAAGAAGCTACTGAGCCTATTAGCTTTACTAAAATAAAGGTTTATGCACATGCTCCAAATCTTATTCTCCATTTTTAGTGTATCTCGGTGGCAGAATTACAGCGCCACATACTGGTCTGACACGTATACTGGCATCGTTTTGAGTCGGTTTCAGTGGTTTCGTACGCAGATATTTCTTGAGACGAGAAAAAAAAAAGATTGGATAGGGAAAACTCTGGCTTCATGTGGATGTAGCCTAAATCTTAGTAGTATACCAACGTGCCTGTTATTCTAGCAGATCTCAGATCATTGTATAGTGAATGTAGGCCGTATGCAGTGTTGCCAAGTCTGCGGTTTTCCTGTGAAATTGCGATACTTTTAAACTGTTGCTGTGGGTTGATTTTCATGTCCGCGGGTTGAAGCAACCCCAAGTAATATGATATTAGCCCCAGAAATGTGAATTTTACCTGGGGAACCCCGTCAAAAAGATGTCTATTTGATTGTGAAAACCTGGCAACCCTTACTGTATGTCCAAAATACTGATCAGGCGTTAGCTAAGGTTATCTGGGGTCCAAGATAACATTTATAGTAGCATTTACAGCACACGTACATCTAGAGTCTATTTGTGTTGTTTTTTATCTGGAAGATGTATTTTTGAGAGTGTTTGCTCATCTGCAATACGTCTATAGGGCGTTTCCTGTCAGATGTCAAATAGACATTTTAGCAGATGTCTTTAAGATGTTTGTAAACAGCATGCTTTCCAGATGAAGTGATCTTTAACAGACGTGCGTGTACTATATCTGGGTTAACATGCCTTTTCTGCAGGCACGATTTATAGTAGGGAGACCAAACGTCCTGTTTTCCCAGGACATGTCCTGATTTCACGTCCTGTCCTGGTTGTTTTTTGTAAAGTGATGAAAATGTCCTGGTTTTTATTGCTTTTCATTGGGCCATTAAATTGACCTGCACTAGGGCACTCCTGCGGTGCTGCATGTGACTTCATCCCTGAGAGGCTGCCGTGTGGGCGGCTCTCTTTACACTCACAACGAGCGAGCAGACAGCCATCCGAGCACTTCTGCTTGCAACATGCCGAAGCGCATGCATTTTTACCTCTAAGTTACAGAAGAAATTCCCCACTTACTCTCCCAGTTGGTACAAGTGGGAGGCTGCGTGCACCGTGTACAAAGCTGGCACATATGTTTCGGTGTCCAATGGGGGTGTCAGTGATCTCAAAGCTTACATGGACACCGAAAAACATAAAAAAATGGTGCGAGGTGAGAGTAGTTCAAAAAAGTTGCATTTTTTTGCATTAACATTGCATGTTACTCAGAACTACTGAAGATTTTTTCTTTGCACTTCCCTCTCACAATGCAAATGTTGAGAGGGTTTTCTCACTGATGCAGAGCCAGTGGACAAAGGAGAGGAACCAGCTCTCTGTTGAGTCACTGAAAGGGATTCTATTTGTGCAATACAACTTCAAACACACTTCTTGCAAAGACTTGCTTATTTGTTAAGCAAGAAAAAACTGCTGGGAAAGATCAGCTCTACAGCAAAATATAGATGGGCAAACAAGGAGGATGAGGAAGAAAAACAGGATGAAGAGGAAAACTAAAGATATAGATATTTTTTGTTAGTTTTTGTAAGTTTGTGAGAGCTGTTTTTGTTAGATTTGGATTGCTAATATAGCAGAGATTTTTTTTAAATTATTTATTAATTTTTCTATTACAGAAGAGATATTTCTATCATTATTTCATTCGTTATTTTTGAAACTTGTCATAATAAAACATGTTGAGTAACCTCTGAGAAGCCTATCTGAATTTGTGTCGGTAACACTTTACTTGAAGGGGTGTGCATAAGACTGACATGACACCTTCATAATCTTGACATGACACGTGTCATGAATATGAAGGAGGTTTTATGAATGTTTATGACAACTGTCATTAAATGTCATTCGCTCAATTATGTCATTTTTAATGCAAAGATGACATTGTTTGAGATGTCTTTGTTACGACAACTTGACATAAACCAATACATCATAACCTGTCAGTGTCTTTGTCATGACAACTTGACATTAGCAAAACATCATAACATGTCATAAACATGACATAGCAGATTAATTATCAAACTTAAAAAACTACTTAGCTTTATGGGTTAACATTACATTACATTATTTTGGTAACACTTCAGTATAGGGAACACATATATAACATATATAAACGATTAACTATGACTTTTCCCTCAATAAACTCTTAATTTACTGCTTATTATAGTTAATTGTTAGGTTTAGGTATTGGGTAGGATTAAGAATGTAGAATAAGATCATGCAGAATAAGGCATTAATATGTGCTTTATAAGTACTAATAAACAGCCAGTACTTTAGCCATATGAATGCTAATAGTAATAAGCAACTAGTTAAAAGACCCTAAAATAAAGTGTTACCATTATTTTATAAGTGTCATCTTTTTTACGAAATTTGAAATTGTCTATTATCTGACCTTCTGTTGGAGGAAACTTAAAAAAACAAAAAACAACAAAAAACAAAACATGAAATGAAAAATATTCATGACGCTATTATAAAATTATTTGTCAGAGTATTGTCACTTAATGACATTTTAATGACAAGTTCAATTTGTACCACTGTACTTGAGCTCAAGATACATATTTATGACACTATTATAATGGCCTCATGTCAAAACCAACTACATGACAGTTTAATGTAATGTTAACCCATAAAGCTAAATGATGTCAAGTTGTCATGACAAAGACACTGACAGGTTATGATGTGTTGGTTTATGTCAAGTTGTCATAACTCGAACATCTCAAACAATGTCATCTTTGCATTAAAAATGACATAACTGAGCGAATGACACTTAATGACTGTTGTCATAAACATTCATAAAACCTCCTTCATATTCATGACACGTGTCATGTCATGATTATGAAGGTGTCATGTCAGTCTTATGCACACCCCTTCAAGTAAAGTGTTACCTTTGTGTCTTTGGTTATAGATAATATTTTGTAATATAACAATTTTATATCCATACAGAGGAGGCACTTCAAATGTATTGAAATCATAAGGCATCTTTGAGTAAACTTACAGTATCATTTGAGTATCTCGTTGCCGGGCCGAGTGTCCTGGTTTTTGGTAATCAAAATATGGTCACCCTAATTTATAGGCAGTAAACAGGTTGTTCTGTTGCCCACAATTTGGGGATAAATTCAGTTTAGGGGTCCATGTGCACTGATTAGTCCACATTATTGACCCCTGGGGGTCCCGTAGGCTAATGTTACCATTTTAGCTAAAAACGTTAGCTAACACTAATTCGGTCTGTTGATCTGTAGTGCTGTCATCAGCCATGTCTAAAAGCTGAAGACACAAGTCACAACATGATTAAAAACTGTTTTATATATTTCAAACAGCAACAGGTCGATACACAGTAGAAGTTAGCTTAGGCTAATGTCAATGGTACGATACCAGCTGTGCTAATTGAGCAACCCATATGAACACAGACGCTGCCATTTTGACACATGACCCCATGTAACGTGATGCAGAAACAATAAGCAATACCGTTAACACTGTGATCTCATTACAAAAAAGATTGTTGCTCTTACTTACTTGTTTGAAGATGTACAATCATCAGGTGAACTGGACGAACTGAGCCTCGCTGGTGACATCATTGCTGTTGGAGATGATGCGTGGTATTTGGACACATCTGCTCTACACTGAAGTTAATGAGAAGGATTGGCGTATCACATGCACACAAAGTTGGACTTTGGTGTATGCATTACATGCAATTGGAAAGTGTAAAGTTGTGTTTTTTATACGCAGATTGATGAGAACGGGTTGAATCGACTACATGTGATTCAGGGTTATTATGTATAATTTATACTTATTACTACAGTTACAACATATAACGTAACAATGCCACTAAAATAAAGTGTTACCAAATGTTTTGACCAATTTTAAAGTTTTATTACCTTGTTCATAAAATCCACCTTCTCTTCTGCTGGGATCAGGATAATCCTGATTATTTAGGGATTCCAATTTTACAAAGAAGTTTTGAACAACACAAACTGAAGATTTGATCCAGATCAAAACCAAGATTGGATTTCATGATCTAATCCGATTTCAGATTTTTTAATTTATTTTTTTTTAACAACCCCTTTTCAAGGTTTGATCCAATCAAAATCCGATCAGATTACTTTTGAACAACTGGGCCCTGAATAAATGTCTATCTGGATCACAGTGATCCAAGCATATTTTGCGAAAAAATCAGCACAAATGTAAGATGGATTACCTGATCCTGGATAGCAAAACATGGGATTTCCAAATCTTGATCATTTGGATCCAGATTAAACTTTTTGACCATCTGGACACAGGTCTGTAAATTCAGTCTGTTCAGGAGGAGGTTTATTTAAAGTAAACTGGATTAGATTAGAATAATTGAGCTCATACTTTAAGTGATGAAGGGTTTACAGTAGTACAGTATAATCAAAAGATGATTTGGGTTTATATATTTCACATTTATTAATAAATTGACATTTATTAATTTTACAACAAGAACCTTTTTATTGATTTTTTTTATTGAATGATACATGCAAATGAATCCTGTGTGTTATCATTTCAGTTTAAAGGTAATTTTAACAGTAATATTAAAATGATTTATGTGACACTACAATAACAACTGAATGACTGTGATTTCCATCAACACAAATAGAGCTTGAGAAAAGAAGAGATGACACACACACACACACACACTCACACACACACACACACACACACACACACACACACACACACACACACACACACACACACACACTGATCTGTCTATATGAGGATTCATTACACACATTTACTCTAACATGTTATTTCACAGACAGCAGTTCAGCTGTAGTATTAATGTAATGAAGAGAAAATAAGAGACTCTATAACATCTCACTGTTACTGATTCATCATGAGCTCAAAGCATTATGGGTAGAATCTCTATACAGTCTATTCTGATTCATCAACACAGTTTCATTGATGATCCAATATAAACATTAAACCCAGGATAGAGCGGTTGAGTGAATGTGGTCTGGACTGTGTGGATGAGGATCATTGTGTCTCCAGAGACGCTGTAGAAGGACAGAGTTCCTGCACTGTGATCCACATACACTCCTATTCTCCTGCTGATGGACTTTACAGGGAGTTTAGTCTCTATGTCATTTTGCCAGAATGAGTAACTGGAAGAAGAGCAGAGCAAACTCCAGGACTGATCGTTATGTCCAAACCAACACTCATTACCCCGTCCCTTCCTGCTGATGCTCTTATATGACACTGATATACGCACATTATAATTCCCACTCCACTCAATCTCCCAGTAACAGCGTCCACACACACTCTCTCTACACAACACCTGCCACACATCAAATCTCTCTGGATGATCAGGATACGGCTGAAGCTCTGGGAAAGCGTTAGTAATCACTCTGTTCCTCTCAGACAGACGGAGGTGTTTATTCACTGTGTTCAGATCCAGATTGAGCTGAAGGGAATCTGATGGAGATAAAACACATCAGAATCAGGAATTATGAATCTGATCTTTTAATGTTTCTGAACTCTTCACATTCAATATATCATCAGTGTCTCAGTACAGTTTATCAGGGGCCGTATTCACAAAACTTCTTAAGACTAAAAGTAGCTCCTAAATTGCAGATTTAGGAGAAACTCTTAAAAATAATGGGCGTATCAGTCCTAATTTTAGGAGTCCTAAATTTTTGCTCTAAGAGTATTTCACAAAGCATTTTAGCACTAAAACTAGCTCCTAAATCTGTGAAACGTTAGGAGTAGTCAAGATTACATTTTGATTTATAGATTTGAATCTACAAAAAGACGCCAAAAATAAATCTTTAATAAATAAACTAATGTTGTCCAATTACCTGTGGCAGTGGTTTTCATGAGTTCACATTTACAAATGATTGAATAGAGCAAAAAATATATAATAAGTGTATGTGGTGTGTGCTGTCCATTGGGATCGAGGGCTCCAAGCTTGGAATTTAGCCCAAACCCAGAGTTCTCCCTCATATCCCCAGCCGAGAGTGAGGGACAGAGTGGTGGAGGGATGCAGAAAACTGCCAAAGTAACTATAGGTGAGTCGGCTCTCGCCATTCATCCTTTTGAGCTGATTAGAAAGACCGTTTGAATGTGTTCCTCCCCTATTCTGTTTATAAAACATAATTTGTCGCTTGCATTTTGCATTCTCTTGAGATGCAGACATCCAAGAGGCGGACAATTAATTGTATATATTAGTTTAATTAGTGACACTTAGTCTACATTTTAAAACCTTTATTTGAATATGGCTACATTTTTATTAAAAATATTTATTTGAATAGGGCAACATTTGTATTTTAAAACCTTTATTTGAGTATATAATCATGACACATCATTCTACAATATTTCTATGATTAAATCGGTGACTCCTCCCCCATCAGCCAATCACTGTGTTTACTCCATAGCAACGAGGTCAACCCCGCCCTTACTCTTAGCTTAAAGTGCATATTGCAGGTTTAACATTTTTTTCGAGATAAATATATAACCTTGTACAAAAATACCATATAAAAAGGTACTGCAGGGTTTAAAAATGTTTTGCGAGACATAAGGGCATTAATTTAGTAGATAAAGTGACGGTCTCTGTAAAAACCGCTTTTTTTTCAGCGTCGCGTCATTTTACGTCACTACAGGGAGATGTTCGCAGAGCTCTGTGTTGATTCAGTGCAGAATATATTGGTATTTAGCCACAGCGGCCGTGAATCAGTGTGTTTTCGGTAGTTTTTGTATTCTATTTATCATCGTAATGGTAAATTATTGTGTTTGTGGAGGTTGCACAAACTTCAGCCTGTCAGGACATCGAGTACAGAGGTTTACTAACAAGAAAAACTACGCTGCTATCTTCTGTGCCGGGGTTTGTTTTGTGCAAGTGAAGAGACGGGACTTCACTTCTGCATCTGCGTCGAAAAACGCGTTCATTTTAGACTGGGGGATTATCATCCTGGCGATATGATGGAGTTCAACATTGTAATACTTCTGTAAATGATTATATTAAATGAATAAACTTACACACGCTATGCTTCTTCACCGTTTTTACTTGAATCAATTTCAACACTGATGAATACAAATTATGTACACATGCATACAGTCTCACACTCACACAAAACAGTTTTGAATGATGTGCTGGTAATGTAAATACTCCAATTTCATGCATGCCATGTATGTAAACTTATATATACATTCAAGTTCACACAACTACATAATCACGGCGTCATACATCCTCACACAATCAGTGAATGGGCACGGAATAAACTCATAACACAGAATTAATGAATAAAGGATAACATGAAATACATACAGTAACACTATATGTTTGGCCGCCAGCGGGAGACATGATCACGGATCCGTCAGAGATGCAGCTCGATGAAGACTTACGGTGCACATTTTAAGTTTTGTGTTTGATTATTACATTTGCTAACTACCAAATCAGTCGTGATGAGAAACGGCTATATCACGTAACGTTAGTGTGGACGGATATTAACGCGTGTGACATACGCTTGATCAAAGTTTATTCGTTTCTGTTATTAGTAATCAGTTAGGCCTACTCCTAGATGACCAATAGCTTTGCTATTGCCTGATTCATGATAATAATCTGTACAATATTGTGATCTGAGCACATGTCGTTACCTAACGTTATATCTATAAGCTAACACCGGTCTTTGTCCTGTTCTCCACTGCTCCTCACACAACAGCTCAATTTGTCTCTTTTGACCGTTATTTTGTCTAATTCTGGCCTGTCCCTGCTCTCTTGACCACATAGCAGGCTAATTGTATGGCTGTGATTAGTTATACGAGTATAAATAAGCATTTACAATTTCCTCAGCATCCGAACTGTCATTGCGATCCATTGTTTTCCTATAGTTTATATTGATCGCGTTCCCTTCAGTGACGTCACGTCCGATTTGGCATTTTTCAGATGCGGAAGTAAAATTCTCTCACAAAAAACGACTCCAGAAGCCTATGTAGCGTATTTATGCGTGTTTTTTCAAGAAAATCTATTTCATACATTATTTTTCTACACATTGAATCACTAAAGCTCTAACCTGCAATATGCCCTTTAAGACTTCAGTCTATTCCTTAGTAAAAGTTTGTCTCAGCAGCTTTGTGAATAGGTTTTAAGAGAAAACTCTTAGCTAAATACTTTTACTGCTGTTTAGGAGAACTCTTAGTGGTAAGATAAAATGTTTTGTGAATACGACCCCAGATATCCTGTGAAAATCATCATTTACATGATCAATTATAACACTGTCATGTTTTCTTTCTCCTTCTACAGGAAGAACATGAACACACTCAGTGATTTTTCTGCTTGTTTTCTCAGTGACTTACATTGTAGGAAGTCGTTCCTGGTTCTGGGAACAATGTTGGTGAAAGTGACTGTGGAAATCAACAGACATGAAGAGTGTGATTATCATGTCAAGAGAAAATGATCCCTGCATCCGTTCCTAAGACATTTCTAATATGATCTTCTGAGAGCAGATCTACGGAGCCCCTAAAGGGACATGGTGGTAGAAAAAAAAAATGGGACGGAAGGAAATTTTACATGGTGGTGGAAAAAAATTTGGGATGGGAGGATTTTTTTATTTTTTTTTTCCAAATCTTTTGCGTTCCCTCGCAAAGATGTTTGCGTTCCCTGTGAATTCCCTGTGATTAAAACGTATAGCCGTTGTATGAGAATTTATTTGACAGACATGTTCGGCTTTCAACGAGGTTTATTACAGAGACCAATTTATTATAAAACACATTTGAGGAAAATTGGGTTGTTGTAGCTTGTTGTCTAGGTTACTATGATTGGAAGTAGCTGCATTTGTGTTTTAACAACGTTTAGCTCACAAGTTATTAATCCGGGAAGTTCGAATCTGTGAATATATTGCCAGCTGAACTGCTTGACATAAGCACTGACTGCATTTCTTCATTTTTGAGTCCAACAAGTTCAAACTCTATGAGCCACGCATTATTTGTGTGCATTATTAACGTATGTTACTAACTGAAACACTACTGTCAGCCAGCGGGACATTAAAGAGAAAGTGTTTGTCCGAGCTCACAGCAAGGGAATGATTATAACTTTATGAGGGAACGCAAAACAACTTTGCGAGGGAACGCAATCTTTGCGAGGGAACGCAAAAGATTTGAAAAAAACAAAAAAAATCCTCCCATCCCAAATTTTTTTCCACCACCACGTAAAATTTCCTTCCTTCCCATTTTTTTTTCTACCACCATGTCCCTTTAGGGGCTCCATACAGATCAATCTCCAGTGGTCAGTTGTTCAAAAGTAACCTGATTGGATTTCAGATTGGATCAAATCTAAAAAAAATTTTTTTTTTATTTGCTCTTGACTAGTTTAATTGTTAAATTAATAAATTAGAAGAAGACATTGTTAGGCTACATATTAAGCCTTTCAGAAGGCTACAGTAAAGTAGAAAAGGGATTTTGATGCCATAAAATAATTCCCAAACAGCTGTAAATATCAAAGTAAAATATTATATTTAGTTTAAAGAGTTTATCACTGTTTGCAAACTACATTGGCACAATTATAAGAAATGAACCAGTCAAAAGTCAGAAGTGAACACTATGCAAAACTTGTCTGAGAAAATGCAAAAGCACTGAAATATTTTTTCCCCCCCATCTCATATTTTTCCCATCGCCATGTCCCTTCAGAGGCTTCGTAGAGTACTAGTAATCCAGATTTGGTCATCTGAAAAAGTGTATCTGAATCAGGGAGATCCAATCCAGACTGGCTCAAAAGTTTTACCTGATCCTGGATTGCAAAACATTGGACTTCCAAATTCATATCATTCTGATCCAGATTAAACTTTTTGAACAACACGCTCAAGGACTTTACCTCTGTCAGAGATCTTCTTCAGCTCCTCTCTGCAGAAATCCTCCAGTTTGTCTCTCAGCCGACGGACAGATTCTCTCACAACAGCAAAACAGGAGAGAGAACTGAAGGGATCGTCATTTACGTCTGTAGATTCAGGAGGAGCTGAGAGAGACTGGAAACTCTACAGAAAACAGAAATCAAAGCTCATCACCTCCACACTTCAAACAATAACCTGCACTACTGTCAGATTTGAGCAGCTCTTGTTGATTAATGAAACTGGTACCATCAAGTTCATGGATTTCACATTGTTGTACACCTTTCAAAAAAAAAGTTTCCCAAGAGATTTCCAAAGCTGAACTGCATTTGTAAGTGCGTCTCTTTCAAAAGAAGAAGATCAGATGAGAGTCTGACTGATGATTATATAATAACCGAACACACAGATCAACACTTCAGTCAACGGCTCATTCTGCTCTCATTAAATGTTTCTCTGTGAGTCTCTTGCTCAAGTCCACTATGATCCTGTTCTTCTAGATCTCTGTTACCTGCAGGAAATGGATGTGATCCTGTGTGTGTGAAAGCTGCTCCAGCTCAGCGTCTCTCCTCCTCAGATCATTGATCTCCTGCTCCAGTCGCTCCAGTCGTCCTTCAGCTCGACTCACTGCAGTCTTTTCCTGATCTCTGATCCGCTGTGTGGCCTCAGAGCGGCTTCTCTCAATGGAGCGGATGAGCTCAGTGAAGATCCTCTCACTGTCCTCCACTGCTGTCTGTGCAGAGCGCTGTTAGGACACACATCACAATCACACAGTGGCTTCAGTGAGTCCTGACTGAGACTTCTCTAACTTCTCTTCTTCTCCAGACTCACCTTATGAGACTCCACAGCCTCTCTCAGCTGCTGAAGATCTTTCTCTCTCTGCTGGATCCTCTGCTGGAACGACTTCTGTGTCTCCTTCAGCTGGTGCTAAAGGACAAACCAATGACAGGAGAAACATCACATAAATCAAGTGAACAGATATGAATCCAGTATCAGTGAAGTGCTGAGATTGAGGGTTAAAGAACCTATAACCTTATCATGTAAGATTTTATTATATTACATTATTATTATATTAATATTACAGCATTATTTCATCAATGTCTAGTTTTATAGGGATAGTTCAACCAGAAATGTAAATTCTTTCATTGTACATCATCCTCATGTCTTTACAAACTTGTATGATTTTCTCTTGCAGAACACAAAAGATTTTCTGAGTAATGTCTAGAGCCCAAATCAAATATGGAGAAACGGCAATAACATCAAACCTCACTGGCTCATGCATGTCACGACTAATCATGCCACCATATTTGATATTTCTTATCACTTCAGAATTTTTAGGCTGTGTTCGAAATCACATACTATTGAGTAGGTATACAGTAGGTGGACAACCAAAATGGGTATTACCGCCGCGCATACCGCCGCCGCAGGGCTGTTGCGTTAACTGAAATTCAGTCGCGTGTAAAAAAACTACCGCCAGGTGGCGCAAAGGGACGGATTGGAAAGTGACTGTAATAATAAAATGTCGGTTTGTAAACGGAGATGAAAGGACGAAGTAAAACAACAATAACATTATAATATAACCTTTTAACATCCTTAAAAACCATTAGAAAATTTAAAGTGAGAGTTAATTTCAAAACGTGGGATAGTCTTATGCTACTCTATGCATCAAAAATTAAAAGAAAGACCTTTACACAAAGTCTTACTGCATGCTATTGTCATTAAACAGTCATTAGGCATATATATATATTGATGTATATATATTAGGAGCACACACACACGGATTATAAATGTAATATTTTCATTCTGGTTTGCTCTTAGCAAAAAAAAAAAAAATCCTTCAAGTTCCATATGCGGAGCGAAATGAGAACGGTCCAGCATTAATTCTTATTAACTGCTATTGTTCTTGATTTTTTTAATTGTTCTTGATTATTATTATTATTATTATTATTATTGTTATTATTGGCTATTATATATACTATGTAATGTTTAGTGATTTTGATATCGCAGACTAAAATACCGGCAGGAATAAATATTTTGGCAAATTTACTCATTAAAACCAAAGGTGTTCATCTGTGATTGTACATCAAGAGCAAGGACACGTTGTGTGCATTTTGTTTTGTGCTTTTACCAGACCGAAACCCTCGATTGTCTGTGTGAAAACTGCGCGTGTGCACGAGCGCCAAGAGAACTGATAACAGCAGCAACGAGCACTGGCCATGATTTCAGAAACAACACGTTCCAGCGGATAGATCGCCTCTTATTTAACACAGACCTATATCTTATTGAATTGAGATATTTCTTTCTTTTTAGGTACAATTATTCGCTGAGTTTAAGTTCACTTTTGAGACGTTTCAGATTCTCGCAGAGAGACAGCTGAAAGCGCACCTGTTTTTTATTTTATTTTATTATTCAAAAGTACAAGGTTTTGTTGTTATTGTGAGCGTACGCAAATAAAAGTAGACCATTCGTAGTCTTGCATCAATCTGTAGGCTATCGCCAAAAATGACGGAAGGCCTGTTTTAAGTTGTTTCAGCTGTCATGAGGAAAAAATCCATCAGAACGCGCCGACGCTTTCGTCGGCCAGAGGGATAAAAATGTAACCAATTTAGTTTCATATTTATATTTAAATATTGGGCTATTGCCTATTATTTTTAAATGAATAAATTCCACCTATGTGCATTATGAAAAGGGAATAGCATGACGGATGCGCAATGTCGGGAGACAAATGCAGCGGGTTAGACATAAGTTTGACCACTTCATTAAGTTTTGTTTTATAGTAAGTCTTTCTTTAAAGTGAATTTCGTTTTGTTGAAATTGTATCTTAATTTCAATCAATGTTTCATCAACCAATTGCCTATATTTAATAAATAGGAAGAAAACCAAGAACGTCGGGTGTGGAATGGAAACGAAACCATGTTTCCGCGGCCTTTGAATAAGGCTGAAGCAATATACGTCTTTCTGTTTTAATTAAATTTATTTATTACTTTATTACATGTCTTTATTACTTAAATAATTGATAAGATGTTTTGGTCGAACAATATATTTTAGCTGGTCTACTTAGACACACATTTGCGTAGTGGCTTATTGTGCAAACTTTTTTTCCTACCACACGCCTAACTCATAACATTTCTTGCAGATTTAAAAAACAAACAAACACAAACAAACAAACAAAAAAACACGACGCTCCGACTTTTACAAAATCCCTCCTCGCTCCAGTCAAAACTTCGCACATAGGGCCTACTCTGCTCGGCAGCAGCAGATGCTGGCAAACGCGCGGGGGGGGGGAGGGTTGATCCCATTCGGAACTTCTGGAGTGGAGCGTGAAACACTGCAAAACACTGCAAATCTCCATAATACAAACAAATAAAGAAACTTACTGCAAATACTCATAACAGAGTCTAACAATTGTGTATTTCGTCATCTTATTTCATATGATCAGATCAGGATGTTAAAATTAACAAAAAGCACTAAGATTGCAAAAACGCGGATTACGCGCATAGGCTAATATTTTAAATCTCCCGCCCTCTGGATTAATGGCTTTGGTGACAAACATTTTAAACAAAGCGCCCTTCCCCCTATCTCAAACTTGTCAAGCACTGTTAGGTTGGGTGTGATGGATCCGAAATGGTCAATATTCATATTCATGCACTTTTATTGATATTCATTTTTAATCATTTATGGCTTATGATTTATCAGTATTAATTTTGCTTTCATATATTTATGTACTAATACTTTATATATTAATTCTTATCATATTTTCAAGTATTTACTTGTTATTGTACCCTTATGGTTATTTTATATTTAAGAGTATGCTTGTTATGTTCAGTTGTTCTTCAGGTGTTCCAATGTGACAGGTCACGCTGACACGTTTGTGGTTAGACATTGGACGCCTGCAGAATTAACCATTTGAATGTGAATCTGATCAAAATATGTCTGCTGACATTTAATTATGTAAGATTTGCAAAATTCCCTATAGGGGATAAAACAACTATTTTTGACACTGGACCAGTGGATGACGTAGTGGGTGAAATTAACCTTTTCTTTTAGAACAAAAACATCAATTTAGAACAAAACATCAGTTTGTGTGGGTTGGGAATTTCCCTGTATGCTTATGGTATAATATGGACTGAGTTGTTGATAATTCAGCTTTTTCCTCCTTTGCTCTCCTTTGCTCCTACTTCTTGTCTCTTATCTGCAAATGTCATAAGTATTGCTCTTTTTGATCTTCATCTATTAGATACAATACTCTAAATTTTACTATTAACTATTGACTAATACTTTATGATGGTTATCTTGCCTTTTGGTTTTACTAAGTATTTTCATTATCGATTAAAGTTTGCGTGTGAGGCGAAATTTAATTGTAATGAATAAATAATTTTTCACCAACTTTATTTACTGCCTGGATCTCATTTTCACAAGTTTTTGCATCAGTTTGGTGCCGTGACCCGGATATGTTCGGCCCGGTTCGGGTTCTTTGGAAGATGCACTGCAAGGTTTAAATAGAGGTGAGCAATATACTCTGTTTTATAGAGGTGAGTAATATACTCTGTTTTATCTGGTCTACTGTTTTCCGAATTGCTTGAGCTTTGAAGCTGTCTGCTGGTGGATGTGGACTTTCATTTGGCTGCAGACAAAGAAAGAACCACGAGTCCAACCTCAGCCGAGTGTCGGAAATTGAATAACTGGTGTGTTCATATTGAATTACCAATTTTATTCTGAGTATTCAGTGTAAATCTCTAGCGAGGATTTAATGAGGGAGCGCTCTGTTGCGAGGGTGACCGCCGTTTGATATCAATTTCCCATTTTGTTTACCCGTTAGGTTAAATCCTCGGGTTAGACTGTGTTGGTGGGTTATTGAAAGTCTGTTTGGTCAACTCGTGTTTTTTGGGCGGAAGCTTCTGAATAGGGCTCTGCAATTTCGGTGACAGTAGACTGGCCTTGCTGAATTATTAAGTTGAGATTCATTGGCAAATAAAATAGCAATTTTTAAATTTAAATCCAAGAGAAATTTGAAATTTGTCTAAATTCAGAAAGCAGAAATTTTAATTGCGCCAATTTGTAAAATAAGAAAAATAATTAACGTTGTGTTCAACCACAAGAATTTTGAGTGTTTTATCTGATAGATGAAGTTATATTCGGTCATGACTTATTCTTTTGTGTATTGAAGTCCTTGCAAGGCATTAAAATCTAAAATGCTAAATAACGTTTAAAATGTCCTACATAACTCGATCTTGTCAGAGTGGGTGTCATATCAGCAATTATTTTTGTATGTGGATGTCCATCTTATAAAGGAGATTGGATTGGATTGTAAAAAGGCTTAAAACTTCAACTTATGGCTATCTATCTGCCACTCACTATTCCCTCCAAGTCACTTTGATGAGGTGAAGTTAGTTTCGAGTTCCTGCTCTGTTCTGTCTCAGCTGTGTTAGATCGAGTGTGTGTGCTGCTGTCTTTAACGTATTGCGGTCCAAATTTTAGTGATATGATATGTACAATTGTTCTTAGATAATTCTGCTTAATAGTTCATGTTTTATTATTATTTTATGCATTGTCTCAGATAGGTTAAAAGTTAAAGAGGAAAAAAAAAAAAAAAAAAATATATATATATATATATATATATATATATATATAATGTGGAGCTACTTAAAAGAGAAATTAATAAATAGTACAATATTAACTGAATGAAGCAAAAATATAGGTTTAATATATTCTGTTATCAGTGATCTGAAGATGTCTGAAATATGTATTCATAATCCCTGGTGGACAGTTTGAAATTTTATCTATTGTAGAGATTTTTAGTAAGTGTTAATGGAAATAACTTTTGCATTTTGTTGAATGAGAACAAGATTGAGTGACTAAGTTAAAATTAAATTGATTTAGGTAAAGAAAGAAAATTTTTATTTTGTTTTGTTTGGTTTTGATGTATTTGTGAGGATTATTTATAATGTGTTCAAATAATTAGAAATATAGTTTAGTTTGCTCTTTTCTGCATTTTTGCAAAGAAGAAATTGCTTGCTCTATTTTCTGCAAAGAAGAACTTGCTTTATTAAAATAAAATCTAGAACTGCTGTTGTCAGTTGGATGGGACTCTTAAAATTAAGTAAAAGCGGAGCAGATTGCTCATTTTCGGTTGTGATGACAATTTGTGTGGGGTCAATTTGATTTATGCCATTCTCTGAGTGTTCAATTTCCAGAAGAAGATGTCCCAACACAAACAAGAGCGAATGGACTGTGCATGCCAGTGGGGGAAAGAAACTCAAAGACCCAGGCTGCAGAGAAATGCAGGCACTCATTGATGGGCCTTCAGCTAACCCCTGAAAGAGGAAGCTGAAACTTCTCGGGGATGACAACGAAAAGACTGAGTTAATGCAGAAACAACACATCCTGCCATGATGCAGAGAGAGAAAGACGGTTGCATTCAGAGTCAACCTCATGCTCCACTTGGTCCTCATGACAGACTGAGAGACCCAACGTACTGGATGAAGAAAGACACTTAAACTGCCAAACAGGCTCAACTGACTAACTGACCATATGAGTGGGGGACTTCCTCTCTTCCTCGTGTGTGGATGCAGGTACTGCCTTTACTGTGATCACTGCAGAGAATGCTTCAGAATTAGATTCGTCATCACAACTTACAAATTGATAATAGTCTCATAGCAGTTCTTGATTTTGTTAACCTCCTGCACTTTTCTGTCAATAAGCACCAGTCCAACCCTTTATGAAATGGAATTTAAGTGATTGCTTGACTCACGTTCAGTTAAACCGGGTTTGGACTTAGTTAGAGAATGTTGTGCAATGACAAGACTCACGAGAGTTTAAACTCTGCTCTCAGGACAGACATGTGTGTGTTACAGAATTCTCTTAAATAGAATAAGGATGGTAGAAGTATGATATTAGTCACTCCATCTTGGCTAACAGATATTTATTCTTTATTATAAAAAAAAAATCAAACCTGTAAAATCAATATATATATATCACGAATGCTGTCATCAGAGATTATGATTATGGTTAATCATGGATCCAAAATTATGAGATCTCCAGTTTTTTTTATTATTAGAACAGCTCATGAGTAACTGTAGAAAGAATACTTGTTTTTCCAATACATAGATGAATACTAAAATATATTTAAGAAATTAATTTTCTTAATTGTGGCATGCCTAGGCTTGAAAAAAAAAAAAAAAAATTTCTTTAAAATTGGTGTTTGTTTTTGCGGTGTTTAAAATCAACTCTATTGCGACTAACGTCGTCTGATTAAATCACGAAAAAAAAAACCTAGACACTGTTGCGCGGGGAATGCCACAGTGCCTATGTTTCATCATTTCCAACATCGTCGAAAGAGTTTTATTCGATTGGACTCGGTGGTGTTCCACCCTTAACAATATATATTCCCCATTCAATTCACTGTTTGCATATGCAGTGTCAAAAAAAAAAAAAAAGTATACTCTGGCCAGAGACATAAAAGTGTGAAAGTGTGAGTGTGTGAGTGATGGTGCACCATGGTGAAGAAAAATGCCATAAACAGCTGTATTCAAATTTTCTTAATATGGGCACATTATATGAATTATGCCTAATGAAGTAATGGTCATGGATGAATTTGGCTAAAAATCCTGACCTGGGTTATTGTGGCAGAATGAAACAATGCCACACCTGCGCAGGGGAAAATTTCTTGGGAAAGCAGAACAAGCAATCTTGTCCTGTTTACCCCACATCTAACTTTACTTTTCTTTCCAGCATGTCATGATGAGTTCCACTGAATGAACTGATTCTGTTCTAAATGTATAATGTATCGTTTGTGATTGTTAACATGTTGAAGGTGTGTTGAGTGTTATCCAGGTAGAGGAATTTATATTACTGAGTAAAAATAAGAAATGATTTACTCATTTAATCAACAAAGGAAATAATATAACAATTAAATTAAATCATGTATGATATTGCCAGATAGAGGAATATCATGCCCTGAACAGCCCTGGATAACCCTCACACCAAATGAATTTTCACAGGTTTTGTTACCCCATGGAGGACTGGACGGGGTGATGTGTAAATATATGTTGTCTCTAACAAAAACATTTCAGGGTCTTCATTCATAGGTCAAAGCCGTGCTGTTGATTGGTGAAATTCATCCTACTAATCCGAGTACTAATGTACTGTTAATCATGTGAAAAACGACAATATTGTTGTCTTGTGTGGTTGTTGTTTTTGTTTTTTTTCCTTGTGTCCGTTATATCTTCTCCATGTCTAGGTTCATTTCGAGTAGATGTAATCAGGAGATTTTATGTGTGGTATATTCATCGAACCAGTTCTTTTTCCTGTGTGACGCCTGATTATGACCACTGGAAAGGAAGTGTCCATTAGGAGGGTCAACGAAGAGAATGAGTAAACTCAACTGGTGGCTTAAAAGCCCAATGTTTGCTCCAACTGAGTATCCCAGAACCAAGGAAGGATCGACGAGCACCTCAGTGCTTAGCAACGCAAGGGAAAGTCCACAGAGAAACTGAAACTGATTACATCATCCTACTGCTGCAGCACAGAATGGAGAGATTGAGACTTTGAAGGATTGTGTTGTTTAGGGTTATCAAATGATATATAGTTGTTTAATTTGTCTATTTGTGTGATACATCTGATGTTATGTAATTTTTCTTAGTTTTTATTTGGGTCTAGTTGATATTGAATTCACAATTTATTATGGCAAATTAATTTGATTCTTTACTAATTCTTTACTAAATTTTATCCGCCTAATAGTTGCGGCAAGTCCTCAACCCAGCAAAAGTCCAGGGGACGTTTGGGGTCGGGTTTTTCTAGTAGCCCTCGTCGGACCAGCCTGGTGAAGGCTTCCAGTCAATATTCTATGCAGTTAGCTGGGGTTAGAGAGGTACCCGCAGCTTCATTTAGATGTGATGCTTTTATATTTAATTTATTCGATATCCATTTCGTATCTTTTGACAATTTTGTAATGAGTCTCTCAAGACTCAAGTGGGGGACTGATGGATCCGAAATGGTCAATATTCATATTCATGCACTTTTATTGATATTCATTTTTAATCATTTATGGCTTATGATTTATCAGTTTTAATTTTGCTTTCATATATTTATGTACTAATACTTTATATATTAATTCTTATCATATTTTCAAGTATTTACTTGTTATTGTACCCTTATGGTTATTTTATATTTAAGAGTATGCTTGTTATGTTCAGTTGTTCTTCAGGTGTTCCAATGTGACAGGTCACGCAGAATTAACCATTTGAATTTGAATCTGATCAAAATATGTCTGCTGACATTTAATTATGTAAGATTTGCAAAATTCCCTATAGGGGATAAAACAACTATTTTTGACACTGGACCAGTGGATGACGTAGTGGGTGAAATTAACCTTTTCTTTTAGAACAAAAACATCAATTTAGAACAAAACATCAGTTTGTGTGGGTTGGGAATTTCCCTGTATGCTTATGGTATAATATGGACTGAGTTGTTGATAATTCAGCTTTTTCCTCCTTTGCTCTCCTTTGCTCCTACTTCTTGTCTCTTATCTGCAAATGTCATAAGTATTGCTCTTTTTGATCTTCATCTATTAGATACAATACTCTAAATTTTACTATTAACTATTGACTAATACTTTATGATGGTTATCTTGCCTTTTGGTTTTACTAGTATTTTCATTATCGATTAAAGTTTGCGTGTGAGGCGAAATTTAATTGTAATGAATAAATAATTTTTCACCAACTTTATTTACTGCCTGGATCTCATTTTCACAAGTTTTTGCATCAGGTGAGTGCTTTTTATACACACAAGATAATGTAAAAATTATACATCATTATACAAGAATTATACAATTCTTTCGAGCTGCTTTACAGCTTAACCACAGTTTGCGACATCAGCAGCTATTAAAATGAACTGAATCAACACAGATCTGCTGATATAAATAAATAGGCCTTACTAAATAGCAAAAAGCAAGATTGGGTTTGTACGGTTCATCTGAACTATAATTTAATGATTTATGTTATGATGTTATAGAAGTACAATGTACAGATGCCTATATGTTTTGCATAATGTAAGAATATTTAATTAAGAACTTCCAATGTTAAACATGTTCTCGTCATTTTGCTCTTAACTGCAGTCAAAATACAAATAGGCCTATAAAATATTCATATGTTTGTAAGGTAGCCAAGACAACAGCAAGCTTTGATGCGCTGTTACTGTGTTACTGTTAGCGTGTTAGCATGTGCCGACACAAATAATTATGTTCGGTCTTTGCTGAGATATTATTATTATTATTATTATATTGCCCAAACGTAAATAGCATACCCAATAAGTCTAGAGTTAGGCTATTTCTTTATTCTTTTACTGTAAATACATGAATTTAGTTTAGGCCTATATATCATTTGATGCACCGATCGAAATTACTGAAAATTTGCGGCCGAAACAGCAATTTACGCGCTTGTCTAGAAGGGAACCTTATATAGCCTAGCCTATTACGCAAATTTGTGTCTAACTTAGAATTTAGAGAAGCTAAAATATATTGTTAGACCAAAACATCTTATCAATTAATTAAGTAATAAAGACATGTATTTAAGAAATTTAATAAAAACAGAAAGACGTCTATTGCTTCAGCCTTATTCAAAGGCCGTGGAAACATGGTTTCGTTTCCATTCCACACCCGACGTTCAAGGTTTTCTTCCTAATTAAATATAGACAATTGGTTGATGAAACATTGATTGAAATTATGATACAATTTCTACAAAACGAAATTAATTTTAAAGAAAGACTTACTATAAAACAAAACTTAATGAAGTGGTCGAACTTATGTCTAACCCGCTGCATTTGTCTCCCAACATTGCGCATCCGTCATGCTATTCCCTTTTCATAATCAACATTGGTGACATCTTTAAAAAAAATATTAGGCTATAGCCCAATATTTAAATATAAATATGAAACTAAATTGATTACATTTTTATCCCTCTGGTCGACGAAAGCGCCGGCGCGTTTTGATGGATTTTTTCCTCATGACAGCTGAAACAACTTAAAATAGGCCTTCCGTCATTTTTGGCGATAGCCTACAGATTAGTACAAGACTACAAATGGTCTACTTTTATTTGTGTGCGCTCACGATAACAACAAAACCTTGTGCTTTAGTAAAATAAAATAAATAAAAACAGGATGAGCTTTTAGCTGTCTCTCTGCGAGAAACTGAAACGTCTCAAAAATGAACTTAAACTCAGCGAATAATTGTACCTAAAAAGAAAGAAATATCTCAATTCGATAATAAATTCGTAGGTCTGTGTTAAATAAGAGGTGATCTATCAGCTGGAATGTGTTTTTTCTGAATTTGTATTTGATATTTTAAGAAATAGAATACACTCCTGCATTTAAATGCGGCTGCAGGAGTTGCAGTTTTTTTATGACGTTTTATTAATCCGTCCATTCTTTTTAGTTTCAATGATTTAGCTAAATCGCCTTAAAATGATTTAGCTAAATTGCCTTAATAATGGGAGCGAAATTATTCAGTGACTCACGTTTTACTAAAATAAAGGGATATAATTCATGAAACACGCAACAATTTATTAATCAGTGTCCAAACAGATAGCCTAGGCTATATTTTTCCTAAGTAGTTATCTGTCATATAAAGGACAGGTAACGAATAACAAAGTAGCCTATGTGCGTGTCAAAAATCCATGCTGTTTTATTAAAGGAGTTTAAAATAAAAATAGAAAATGTATTTGTGATAAATATAGGCCTAATATGTGAGAAAATTTACATTTTGCATAAAGATAAATGTGCTTTGATGCATTTGTTAGATAACATGTGGTTAAAGCGCCACTCAGCGGTCAAAAGCTGCAAATGCACTTTGCGACGCGGCGGCGGCGGCACGCGCGCCGGTAGAAACACCGTTTTGGATGGCCACCTACTGTATATTTTAAATAAATATATATTTTAATAAGTAATTACTTCACAAATGCTAAAAAAGTATGTTCCACATAGAGTGTGTGTAGTATGAATGTAAACCAGATGTACTACATTTGACATGTTGTCATTATCATGTGACCTACCAGAATCAGTTGCGTTGTTTCACTGTCATTCACAAAAAATGTCCATCGTATGAATCAACTTCAGAATCTCACTGGAAGTAGGTCATCCGGATATTTTTTGCCTACTTTTTTGTGAATATTGTGAAGTTTTACTTATTTTTTTTATCACATACTGTTTTTTCTCCTACTATATAGGAGGGAAGTATGCGATTTTTGGATGCAGCCTTAGATAAGGCCCACTTTTATAACGACTGCTTTCTGAACTGTGCATTTCAAAGCAGGTCAGATGTTATAAATTAAGTTTCAAATGTAGGTTTGGGAGAGTCTAATCAGTCAGTCCTGTCAATCATCATTACGAGAGTATATAAACAGCAGTCAATGCACTGTCCCAGTGACAATTCTTTCAGCATCCCTTCAATCACAACATACTGGGACTGACTGACCAATCAGAGCGGACTGCGATTTTCTGAAGGCGGGTTTTAACCCTTTGATGCACAAGCTATGAAAACCCCTTCTAATGTGCAACATGGGTCAAAAATGACCCGTATTAATTTCCTATGTAATTTCAATCATGGTTGAGTGTTTCTTTGCTGAATCTTTGAAATAAATGTATTTTATCATTCATTTATTCCAGGTATTCTTTAAATATCTTGTTTTTGATTGTCAAAAATCATTATGTTCATTTTTTCTTTCTTACTTTATAAACAAACACAGTTTTTGTATGTCTACATCAATTTTACACACATGGGTCAAAAATGACCCGTATTCATTTCCTGTGTTATTTCAATCATGACTGAGTGTTCGCTGAATCTTTGAAAGAAATGTAATTTGTCATTTATTTATTCCAGGTATTCATTAAATCGTCTTGGTTACGCATGTAACCCTCGTTCCCTGAAGGAGGTCACGTTCGACGTACGTCAGTAGTGACCGACGAATTGGGATATCGCTAGAGAGCCCTATCAGCTTCGAGTGAACTAAAACAAGCCAATGGAATTGGCGTGCGATATTTGCATAATGTGCACCGCCTCCGACAGGTGTATATAAATAGGAAGCAGATGCAATCGCACTCTGTTTTTCGCTGAGGAGACAACTTGTGTCGGCACAACAGCGAGGGTACAGAAACTGTGGCGACGGGACGTATGTCTCCGTTCCCTCCTTCAGGGAACGAGGGTTACATACGTAACCGAGACGTTCCCTTTCAGTCGGTCACGTTCGACGTACGTCAGTAGTGACCGACGAATTGGGATCCCAAATTAAGCGCCACAGTTACGAAACCCCTTCCAGTGCCCAGTGCAAGTTCTAGCCACCCGTCGCACCAATTGGGACGGTGAAGGGGGCGAGCTTACGCCGAGAGAGTCTACTGCTGTTCCGACATACCCACTAAGTAAACTAGACTACAATGGGGAAGCGAACCCGTAGTGGACGCTGCGGAGGCCACTACCTACCCAATGGGGGAGGAGTTTATGTGGAGAATACACATATGGACTGGTCCGGGGGGCAGTACGCATATGGAGTCCCTGGGATGGCTCCACCTGGGTAGGGGGAGACTCATCTGACAGGTGACAACAGAGCTGGCTCTGCTAAGGGAAAGACACGGACTCGCTGTAGGGAGTTTTAAACCGTGGACAATTACACATATGGGACCGCTCACGTAGAGGAGTCACGACATATGGAACCCAGCCAACAGACAACGTCAGGGACGGATGTTGGCCTGGCATCAGACACTCCGCAATGTCCGAGCCGAAGGGGGAGGCGGAGGAACTCGACAGGGTTCGCCAAGTGGGGAACATGACTGGAGTCAATAGATGCACGTATCCGGCCCAGGGGGCGGGAATGGCATTGCAAGCCGACACTTAGAGCGGGTTCAACGCGTCTACCGGCTAGTGGAAGCGAGTACACGGGAAGATACCGGCTCTACACGTAGGCTATAGAATCTAGCGAACGTGTTAGGTGTCGCCCAGCCCGCAGCTCTACAGATATCTGTCAGCGAGGCGCCATGAGCCAACGCCCAGGAAGAGGCCACTCCTCTGGTGGAGTGGGCTCTCAACCCAAGCGGACAAGGCACGCCTTGGGAATCGTAGCCAAGGCGATGGCATCCACTATCCAGTGGGCCATCCTCTGCTTGGAGACAGTCTTTCCCTTCTGCTGGCCTCCGTAACAGACGAAGAGCTAATCTGAGGTCCTGAAGCTTCGCGTTCTGTCCACGTACACACGCAGGGCGTGGACGGGACCTTGGGCACATATCCGGGCCGGGGTCTCAGGATGACGTGAGAGTCACCGGGCCCGAACTCTAGGCACGATTCGTCGACCGAAAATGCGTGCAGATCCCCTACCCTCTTCAGAGAAGCCAATGCAACCAGGAGGACGGTCTTGAGAGACAGTGCTTTTAACTCGACTGATTGCAAAGGTTCGAAGGGCTGACCCCGGAGAGATGTAAGAACCAGGGTCAGATCCCAAGAGGATATGGAGGAAGGGCGAGGAGACTGAACATTCCACATTCCCCTCAGGAACCTGATGATCAGATCGTGTTTCCCCAGGGACTTACCCTCAACTGCATGGTGATGTGCAGCGATAGCGGCGACATACACCTTGAGGGTGGAGGGAGACAGCCTTCGCTCCAGCCCTCTTGCAGGAAGGCAAGCACGGATCTGACCGAGCATGATCGGGGGTCCTCTCAGCGAGAGGAGCACCATGCAACGAACATGTTCCACTTCAGCGCATAGAGGCTCCTCGTGGAAGGAGCTCTAGCGGAAGTGATGGTGTCTACGACCGCTTGCGGGAGATCACTCAGAACCTCCGCATCCCATCCAGGGACCACACATGGAGGTTCCACAGGTCGGGACGCAGGTGCCATAGGGTGCCCTGTCTCTGAGTCAGGAGGTCCTTCCTCAGAGGAATCGGCCAAGGAGGGGCTGTCGTGAGGAGCATCAGGTCCGAAACCCAGGTCCGAGTGGGCCAATACGGAGCCACTAACAAGACCTGCTCCTCGTCCTCCCTGACCTTGCACAGGAGCTGTGCGAGAAGGCTCACTGGGGGAAACGCATATTTGCGCAGACCCGGGGGCCAGCTGTGTGCCAGGGCATCCGTGCCGAGCGTGCCGCCGATCAGGGAATAGAACCACTGGCAGTAGGCAGTTTCTGGGGAGGCAAACAGGTCTACCTGGGCCTCGCCGAAGTGCTGCCAGATCAGCTGGACCACCTGGGATGGAGCCGCCACTCGCCCGAAAGTGGAGGCTGCCGTGACAGCTCGTCTGCTGCACGGTTAAGCACACCTGGGACATGAATGGCACGAAGCGACCTCAGATGCTTCTGACTCCATAACAAGAGATGGCGGGTGAGTTGCGACATGCGACGGGAGCGTAGACCACCTTGATGGTTGATGTACGCAACGGCCACAGTGCTGTCCGAGCGGACCAGTACGTGCTTGTCTGACAGCAGCTTCTAGGGACCCGGCCGCGGAGCCAGTGTTGAAGCGGCCTCATATGGAGCAATCCGAGCGGCGTGACCGCGGCTGCAGATGCCATATGACCCAGGAGCCTCTGAAAAAGTTTCAGTGGGGCCGCTGTCCTGCGCTTGAGCGTACTCAGGCAGGTCAACACCGACTGGACGTGCTCCTCGGTGAGGCGCGCAGTCCGGGCGACCGAGTCTAGCTCGAGACTGAGATAAGAGATCCTCTGCCCGGGGGTGAGTTTGCTCTTGTCCCAGTTGACCCGAAGACCCAACCAGCTGAGGTGAGCTAGAACCATGCCCTGTGTTCGCACAACTCCTCTCGTGAGCTGGCCAGGATCAACCAGTCGTCGAGATAGTTGAGAATACGAACGCCTTGTTCCTTGAGGGGAACAATGGCCGCCTCCACAACCTTTGTGAAGACGCGGGGTGACAGGGCCAGCCCGAAGGGTAGGACTTTGTACTGATATGCTCGACCCTCGAACGCAAACCGTAGGAAGGGTCTGAGGCGAGGCAGAATCGAGACATGAAAGTACGCGTCCTTCAGGTCGATCGCTGCAAACCAATCCTGGGGAAGGACGCATTCGAAAATGCGCTTCTGCGTGGGCATCTTGAACGGCAACTTGTGAAGGTACCGGCTCAGGATGCACAGATCCAGGATTGGCCGTAGCCCACCGCCCTTTTTGGTACAATGAAGTAGGGGCTGTAAAACCCCGACTTCATATCGGCTGGAGGGACCGGCTCGATTGCATCCTTCGCCAGGAGGACAGCAATCTCTACCCGGAGAACAGGTGCATTGTCTAGTGACACCTGAGTGTAGTGGACACCCCTGAAAACCGGGGGACGCCGGGCGAACTGAATCGCATAGCCGAGTCTGATGGTATGAATGAGCCAGCTGGACGGGCTGGGGAGCACTATCCACGCTTCCAGACACCGAGCCAGCGGGACCAAAGGCACCACAGACGCACCGGGGGTGGGGCAGCGAGGCAGAGTACGGGGACCCGACTCGGACGGCATGGGAGCGGCCCGGAGTGTGGTCAGACTCTGCGAGGCAGCAGTGCGTATGGGAGACGGCGCACGGGGCGCGGCCTGCACCATCACACTGCCACCTGCTGGCGATGTGAGGGGGGCTGCGCGTGACAAGGCAGGGCCTCGCACGCTGACAGCCGCCAGCAGAGTACGGGGACCCGACTCGGACGGCATGGAAGCGGCCCGGAGTGTGGTCAGACTCTGCGAGGTAGCAGTGTGAATGGGAGACGGCACATGGGGTGCGGCCTGAACCACCACACTGGAACCTGCTGGTGAAGTGAGAGAGGGCTGAGAGTGGCAAGGCGGGGCCTTGCACACTACCAGCCACACCCTCTTGGGACCTGGAGGATCAGATAACAGTTCTATTCGTGGGTACCGCTGGACTCCGGAGAGCCAGCGGCGGAACAGACCAGAATTCTCCACCCGGCCCTCCTCCGGGGAAAGAACTGTTTACTTCAGCTTCAGGTCGCCATATCCCCAGGACCGCCTCCCGCTAACCAACTGGGTTGGCTGCGGGGGGGGGGCGGGCTGGGTTTTAGGCCAGCTTGTGAGATGAGTGCGTCGAGAAGGTGTACTTTGACAACGACACATCCCAGCAAGACTAGCCAGGGGTGTTTTTGGACCACCACAGTGGACATTGTCTGGCCAGGGGCCTGCGCTATGACCTGGATCATGCGTAGCTCAACCCTGACTCAGAACTACCCATATGCAATGAGTGCTTTGGCGTACCACGGACTTGCCAGGGGCCAAGACCCATGCAGGGCAGAGGTGGTGTGCCCGTAGCACTGCCACCCCACCCTAAAGGGTAGTGAGAGAGAAAAAACTTGTAATGCAGATTATGGCCCCCTTGGCGTACCATATTTGACACCAAAGAGGCTACAAACTGCCAAGTTTTTCCATGTACGTCCGGGCTAAAGACAGGGGCGGGGCAAGGCGAGTATGCATCGCACAACGCCCCCAGGGGCCCGGGAAAGCATGGTTGTCAAGTCTGAATCTGATTCAGCATGAGCACATCACGACTGTGGGACGCTCAGCATCATCTTCATGTTCAGAGCCCAACAATACTCTCTCCAATGTAGCAGTCGACATCTGATCCTCTGCTGGAGCCCAGACTAAGACGCTAGGTCCCTCATGAGAAGGACCAGCAATCCAAGCAGAGGCTACCAGCCATGTTGGACAGTGAACGTGGCCGTCCAACTGGACGACACACGGCGCACTGGGTGCCGACGTGGCCATGTTGTACTAAACGTGAACCACCCACGGACATAGTCACAGCATGTTTGCGATGCACTAGAGGAGTGGGGGGCCCACGGAGAATGACTCGGCGGGTATTGCCCCACTGTGATCCTCTGGTCACCCAGGCTTATTAACCAAAGTAGTATTTTTCTGATTCAGAAAAATAAACTAGATCGGGGAATAAGTGAGGGGACTCCACCTCATTAAAGGCGCTCAAGTCTCGACCGTGCATCTAGAGCACCAGACAACGCGCAGGGTTGCCATGGCAACGCGCGCTGTCAGCCGGCAGCTCGACGGCACACGGCGCGCTGAACGCTCAAGCCCTTACGAGAAAGGCGAGACAAACAACGCGCCGACGTGGGCATATTCTCATAAGAGAATATGAACCACCCACAAACACAGTCTCAGCACGCTAAGCAGACATGAGAGAAAGTGATTGTGGCCGTCAATGAGGATAGGAAACGACCGCCTCCAGAAACGCACAGACAGAATGACGTCTTGAAAAAGATGCAGTGTCTGTCTGTGAAGCTCTTTTAGAAGGGGAAGAGTCAGCTCTCTCGTGCTGAAGCACACAGGGAGTGACGCGATGTGTTCGGGTACACCACTCCCCGAACACACCGGGAGGAACCGGCCCAAATCGCAACATACAACTGCGTTTTATATGGGAATTCAGTTGCTGTTAAAACAGCAGTTGAGAGCTTAGCTCAGGCTCCCCGGGAAGTTAAAACAAGCCAAATTCCATTGGCTTGTTTTAGTTCACTCGAAGCTGATAGGGCTCTCTAGCGATATCCCAATTCGTCGGTCACTACTGACGTACGTCGAACGTGACCGACTGAAAGGGAAATCTTGTTTTTGATTTTCACAAATCATAGCTTTTGTAATTCTACATCAATTTTACACACATGGGTCAAAAATGACCCATATTAGAAACCTTTGCCAATTTTCGCAAGTAGGAACATATTTACTGCAGACAACTATTCATCCGCCACACATTTCACGTCTCAACATGGCTGCTTTTGTATATTTGGATGGATGAAAGTCATATTATATTTCATAGGCTATATATTATATTTCATAATCTTTATTTTTTTGTCATAAACCAATGCTACTGGTCACCTTTTACATCTATCAGTGTTCCTAAAAAGTAACAGTTTTGAACAAGGTTTCTGTCCAACAGTGAAAATATATAATAAGTGTATTTGAATTTGAATATTTGAATATTCTTGTGCTTTTAATTTTCTTTATCTAGAGTGTTAGCGGCTGGTCCTCAACAGAACTGAGGTGGATGATGACATCACTGTAAAAAAAGTTGAAAGTATACTTTGCGAACAGTCGAACACAATTTAAATGTGTATGTGCAGGTTGCACATACACAGTTACAGAAATCTGGTGGAAATTATAAAAAGTTACAAAAATCTGTATGCTGACCCTCACGTACGCATAAAAAGTGAAATATACTTTGGCCTTTAGAACGGTAATGAAAAAATTTCATTCAAAAAGAAAGGAAAAATTTAAATAAGGATTTGTTTGAGTAATATCTGGAATAATGAATGATGAAATTAATTTATTGTAATATATTGATATAGAAAATAACTCATTCAGGTCACTTTAGACCCATGTTGTATATGTCCAAAACTGTTACTTTTCAGGAACACTGACAGATTTAAAGGGTGACCAATTGCATTGATTTATGACAAAAAAATAAAAAAATTATGAAATATATAGCCTAATATATTAAATATAATAAGACTTGCATCCATCAAATATACAAAAGTAGCCTTGTTAAGATGTGAAATGTGTGGCAGATGAACAGTTCTGCAGTAAATATGTAATACACTCAGTCATGATTGAAATTACATAGGAAATGAATACGGGTCATTTTTGACCCATGTGTGTAAAATTGATGTAGACATACAAAAACTGTGTTTGTTAATAAAGTAAAAAAGAAAAAAATGAACATAATGATTTTTGACAATCAAAAACAAGATATTTAAGGAATACCTGGAATAAATGAATGATAAAATACATTTCTTTTATAGATTTACCAAAGAAACACTCAACCATGATTGAAATTACATAGGAAATGAATATGGGTCATTTTTGACCCATGTTGCGCATTAGAAGGGTAGTGATACCATAATGATTTTTATTCAAAAAGTAAGAAAAAAAAAATTAAAATGAGGATTTGTGATGATCAAAAAGAAGTTAATTGAGGAATACCTGGAATACTGAATGATGAAATTAATTTCTTGCAAAGATATAGAAAATAAAACCTCAGCCGGGTCATTTTTGACCCATGTTATTCATCAAAGGGTTAAATAAATTGAAACACAAACAGTATTCAGACAGAGGGTGAACAAAAACATTAAATGATCTAAATGTATTCTAGTAGACCCCATAAACAAAATCATGAGTCTGTAAATGAGCATAATGAAGTTCATACCTGTTTCTCTGTTCTCTGTGCTGCAGCTGATACAGTGTCGTGGTTTTTATGTTCATCCATACACAGCACACATATACACTCCTGATCAGTGTGGCAGAAAACCTCAAGGACCTTGTCGTGTTTCGGGCAGATCATCTCCTGCAGTCGTCCAGTGGCTTCAGTCAGATTGTGTCTCTTTCCTTTAAACAAACTCTCATGTTGTTCAAGGTGATTCTGACAATAAGAGTTCAGACACACCAGACAGGACTTGACGGCTTTGTGTTTTCTTCCAGTACAGACGTCACACTGCACATCTCCAGCTCCAGCATAACAGTCAGCAGGAAGTTTAATCTTCTTCAGTTTCTCCACCATTTCAGCCAGAATGGTGTTTTTACCTAAAGCAGGTCTTGGACTGAAGGTCTGTCTGCACTGAGGACAGCTGTAGACTCTCATCTGATCCTCCTGATCCCAGCAGCCTGTAATACAGATCTTACAGTAACTGTGTCCACAGGGAATGGCCACTGGATCCTTCAGGAGATCCAGACACACTGAACACATGAACTCATCCTGAGAAAATCTGGCTTCTGCCATTTTACTGCATGAACACAGAGACACAAACACGCAACAGCTCAACTACACTTCAGTTTCGGTTTCTCTGAAGTCCTGTGATTCATGTTTCCTGGTTCTGTGTTTGAGTGACGTGTGTAAAATGGGTCTGTCTATAAAGCAGTGTGACGAGGTGTGATGGTAATAACAGTCAGTGGTGTTTATTGTCTTTTGTGATCCAGCATTCACAAAATTGTGCACAAAATGTTTGCAAGGCAAAAAAAAAAGAAAAAAAGTGAAAAACATCTTAACTGAAACTATTTTCATATTATTTAGTTTTCTTTAAAAAAAAAAAAAAAAAAAAAAAGAATTTATTTTTAATGAAAACTTATAAAACTGTTAAAGACATACTGTATAGACCCACTGTAGCTATCTGAGGCTGGTAATCAATAGTCTACAGGTGCTGGTCATATAATTAGAATGTCATCAAAAAGTTGATTTATTTCACTAATTCCATTCAAAAAGTGAAACTTGTATATTATATTCATTCATTACACACAGACTGATAATTTTGATGATTATAACTGACAACTAAGGAAAATCCCAAATTCAGTATCTCAGAAAATTAGAATATTGTGAAAAGGTTCAATATTGAAGACACCTGGTGCCACACTCTAATCAGATAATTAACTCAAAACACCTGCAAAGGCCTTTAAATGGTCTCTCAGTCTAGTTCTGTAGGCTACACAATCATGGGGAAGACTGCTGACTTGACAGTTGTCCAAAAGATGACCATTGACACCTTGCACAAGGAGGGCAAGACACAAAAGGTCTTTGCAAAAGAGGCTGGCTGTTCAGAGAGCTCTGTGTCCAAGCACTTTAATAGAGAGGCGAAGGGAAGGAAAAGATGTGGTAGAAAAAAAGTGTACAAGCAATATGGATAACCGCACCCTGGAGAGGATTGTGAAACAAAACCCATTCAAAAATGTGGGGGAGATTCACAAAGAGTGGACTGCAGCTGGAGTCAGTGCTTCAAGAACCACTACGCACAGACATATGCAAGACATGGGTTTCAGCTGTCGCATTCCTTGTGTCAAGCCACTCTTGAACAACAGATAGCATCAGAAGTGTCTCGCCTGGGCTAAAGACAAAAAGGACTGGACTGCTGCTGAGTGGTCCAAAGTTATGTTCTCTGATGAAAGTAAATTTTGCATTTCCTTTGGAAATCAGGGTCCCAGAGTCTGGAGGAAGAGAGGAGAGGCACACAATCCACGTTGCTTGAGGTCCAGTGTAAAGTTTCCACAGTCAGTCATGGTTTGGGGTGCCATGTCATCTGCTGGTGTTAGTCCACTGTGTTTTTTGACTCATAGTTGACATGTAGGAGCAACATAACTTATAGTCAACAGGATGTCTAAAGGCAGGCCCGGCGTCAAGGGGAGCTTGGGGGGCTTAGCCCACCCTGCATTGATCTCAAGCCTGGCAGAAGAGAACATAAAAACTTAATTAAATAAGTACAATGTGACATAAAATGTGATGTGTAATTTCAATTAAAAAAAATAAAAACAAAACGTTACTAATTTTAAATTGAATCGAGGTTTAATCATACCATAACCACTAAAAAAATATCAGGCAAAAATCTGACATGACTGCCGGACTGGTGGTAGGCGGAGATTTGTCTCCTAGTAACGCTAGCCTATCAGGGAGCTTCTTACAATTGCACATGATTCATCAATAATGGCTAACGTTAGATTACCATAAGGCAGTATAAAACTGGATATACGGAAATATATGATAAATCAGTCCCATAGTTTGCCAGATGCGATCGTGCAATTGCAAGCATCCAACAGCAACTCGGTAGACACGCCAGTCGACAAGACACCAACATCGATTGATCCTCTGCCCTCATGCTCCAGCTCATGCACACCTGGACCGCCAAGAGTGCCTCTCGACCTTGGTGAGGATAAACTGAATCAGGTTAAGTTAAGACATTTTCCTCTTCGCCTTTGCTACAACCAGCATTGATAATTTGTTACGTCATGGTATACGTCACGGGAGTGGTTGGAATACTTTGTGGAAGCAGATGCTGCATTTTGATTTCCATGCAGGAAATACTTAATTTCTCCATCAGACTCAGCTTTCACTGTAAGGGGCTTCAGTGATTGGACGCTGTAGAGGTGAGAAAAGGCCTTAACAAACATGGAGCGTCAAAAGAACACGTTACAAGTATGGCACTCTGGAAAGACAGAGAAAAATGGGCTGAAAGTGGACTTGAAATTTCCACTATGGTTAACAGTAACCAATTAGCTAGGAATCGCTACTACCTCTCCTCTGTAGTGGACATGATTGAATTTCTTGTTGTGAATCATTTGCCACTAAGGGGAAGCACAGACGCTTTTGATAGTCTAACAGAGGATGGAAGTGGACTTTTCCTTTCATTATTTGAATATACCCTCCGAAAAGACCCAGAGTTAAGAAGTGTTATGAAGACAATACCACGCAATGCAACGTACAGTTCTCACGAAATTCAAAATGACATCATTGCAAACAAAGTCTGGTGACTGAAGAAATAGTTTGAGAAGTTGCAGACTCCTGGTACACAATCAAAAGTAGATGGCACACGTGACCCAACTGGAATGGAAAATATTTCCATAATCGTTCGCTTTGTTAAGGACAATTATCAAGTCACAGAGCGACTTCTTTCCATGACAACAACTGAAAAAGGGGATGCCCAGACCCTGGCCAACACAATAATTACAGAGCTTGAAAAGAATGGGCTCAGTACTTCTAAAATATTGAGCCAGGTGTATGTTGGGGCCTCTCTCATGTCCGGAAAAAATGGAGGAGTACAGAAAATTTTGCAGGACAAATTAGGAAGAGTGATTCCGTATGTGCATTGCTTCAATCATCAGCTCCATCTTGTGGTAGTTCATGCAATATCCACAGAGCCTGTGGTTTAAGACTTCTTTAATGTGTGTAATTTGCTTTATAAATTCATTAAGAAGCCAACTGTTGCCGTCTTGTACGGAGGGCAGCAACTTGAACAGCGATGGACAGGGCATCTTCAAACGGTCAAAACAATTCTGAATTCTTTTCAAGACATTACTGAGTTGTTAGCCGTGATCAATGGAAGCCGCAGATACGAGACGGAGCTGCGCGTTGGAAGTAGCTGGCCTGATTAGGGAAGTATCAGAGATGAGCTTCAAGTTCATTGTCCACGTGGTGTATAAGATTCTGCAGCTGCTTGATGCTCCAAACAAACTGATGCAGTCAGAGGACATGGACCTTCTAAGTGCTGTCAAATTAGTTACATGAATCTGACTTCTAAGAAGAGAAGGCTGATGACACTGAAATGCCAAGACCCCCCAAACGAAAGCAGACCATCAAAAAAGGCCTTCAAGAATATCTGCTGGAGGAAAGCATTGGCCAGGCTCAAGGTGATTTGGGAAATCAAAAGAGCTCAGACGATTATACTACAGTACTTTGGACGCAGTGCTTGAAGAAATCTTGGAGGTTTTCTGAGAAAGAAATAGCAAGTTAATTGAAGCTCTTTCAGCTTTTGATCCACAGTATGACAGCACTTTCTTGGATGCGCAGCTCATACAAGATATGATGAACTTAACTAATTCTGAAGTAATTCATTCAGAATTTGATGTGGCCCATCAATTCCTGCGTAAAGTACTGGCTAGATCGATTTCTAGTAGCGAGAAATACTTAAACAAATAACACTTAAACAAATACTCCAGGAGCATCATACCACGCTTGAAGCTATGCCTAGTGTACTCGCTGCAATGAAATGTGTGCTGACATTTGGAGCTTCTACAGCTACATGCGAAAACTCATTTTCTACTCTGAAAAATGTGTTCACGGACAATCGAAGGAGCATGCTACATCAGCGAATGGCCCATTTAGTGCAACTGGCATTTGAAAGAGACTTGACAAGAAAGTTTCGGGATGAATGGAAAGATGCTCTACTGAGAAGGTTCAACAAGATAAGCGCCACAGACTCCAGCTGTTCTAGCAGGTTGGTGTTATTTTATTTATTATAGAATGTGTAATTTGTTTATAACGTCATCTTATTTTAATCCTGACTTTTTAAAAAATGTTTGCGTAAATTTTGAACCAGTTCTGATGTGCATCGGGCTAGTGCAAAATCATAATACATTTTTCTTCTTTGCGAATAGTGACATAATTAGTAATACTAATCACTTTGTTTTATAGGCAAAATTAAATTACATCGATACCAAACGCCCACTGACACTCATGCTATGTGCATGGGGTCAGCCCCCCCGCCCCCCTGTTAAAATGTTCTGCGCCGGGACTGTCTAAAGGAGACCATCAAAATAAAGTGTAACCAAAAAATCTAATATTAACAATCTCAAAAACTATTTTAAAATAAGTTTCATCACTAGAATAAAAGATGTTATATTATTTATAAACCATGTCAGAGGCTATTCTTATATTTATATTCTTATATATATATATTCTTATATTCAGAAATTAAATACACAATTTCTGTATGCCATTGCTTTCAGCCAAAAGGTCTGGCACCCATCTTGGGAACCGCAGGAGAACATAGGAATGATTGTGTCATATCTACTCATAAATACTGTTGTCACATTGATGGTGCAAAGAAACAAAAAATTTTGTGCCATGTGGACAACAATAAAGTTTCATTGTACTAAAATAAGTACACGTATGTTGTAAATGAAAAGTATTTGTTTATAAATCTTGGTTTCATTATATTATATTTAAATATAGTCATGGAAAAGAAACAGGAAATATTTTGTTTTTTTTTGGATAATGTTTATGTGATGTGTTGAGGCTGTGATAAAGCTGGAGGATGTGTAGCGCAATGATTGAGTATTGCCCTCCAAAAATATAAGCCTTAAAAAAGCATATAATTTGTAGTTAAATGTCCCCGCGCTAAACTGCTGTCGAATCACAACACAGGAACTGCTGGCACAATCAGAACTCGTTACGTATTTCTGAAGGAGAGACTTCATAGAACAAGGAAGTCATCAGCCCGTCGTTTTTATGACAGTGGAAACAGCGGTATACATATAAGTAAATTATGTGAAAAATACTGTGTTTTTTTACACGCGAAACATGTTATATTGCACAATATAAACACAATCAAAGCTTCAAAAAACCACGAAAAACGGGACCTTTAAATATTGTGTTGAAATGTTACAGTCTCGTAGTTTGCCAGCAGGTGGCGGCGAAGTTGAGGCTGTGATAAAGATGTGATGTAAAATGGTGTTTGATAACCACGGTCCACGAGAGCCGCAACTAAAACTATTAATTCCTGTTTTGCAGAATAAACACACTTTAAATGTGCGACCCCCCTTTGTGAATTCTTCACTGCACACTGGAAAGTGTTACAGATGATTACATCACCTCATTCATTACACCACAGATTCACTGTACTGATTCTACATGTCGCACTTAAACATTCAATATTTCCGGTGAGGTGATTTTGCTGTAGAGAAAATCTGTATAATCCATCATCCAAAAGGCAAATCTTTATATTCTGCAGTTTGACTTTTCACAACCTTCCACCCAGAAAAACTACAGTTTGCATTGTTTGCCACTTCCTATAAGCACATCACAATAATAAAAAAAGTCCTGTTGTGGGTTTTGTTGTTGTTTTCCCTCTCTGAAAACACAGAATTGACATTGTTACTGGAGTACTTGAGGGTGTATAAATATATTTAATCCTACGAAAAAGTTTCATTTTCACCTCTATCTGGCCCCAGCCTCTTTCAGGCATAGTTTTTGAGATCCTTTGAGACAGTTTGCTATTCATCATTCAAAATGTCTAAAAGTCAGACAGTTTAGGTTCGGTGAGAGTTTCTGTTCTAACTTTTCAGGATCTAATTGATGCTGTAATGATGATCAGTTGATTAGTCTGACCTCAACAAAGTCCATGTTTGGTTTTCTTGATCTCTGAACTATAGGTAAAAAACAGCTTTAAACTTGCTGTTTTTGGACAATAAACTCTGTTTTTGTGGAATCTGCTGTCTAAGTAACCTTTTAAAGCCTTTTAGTATTCAAGGTATAGCCAGCTTAGTGTTGTGAATAACCTTACATTTAACACTAACCATATTATTGTATCTGTACACTATGTTTTGTAAAAAGGACACATAAATAATGGCTTCTCTCACATGACAGTGATTACATGTCATCTGGACGATGTTCTCAGAAGTTGGCAAGGTTTTGTGGCCTTGCCTGTTGGACCTCTTTCTGTCTTTGACACCAATTGGACAATGGTGGCTGCTGAGCAAAATCTTGACCATTAATTCCCTCTGAATCCTGTAGAAGGTCCTCAAGCCTCTGCATATTAAAATCATATTAAAGTAGTGTTGCCCACTTAACTGTGAAACTGAACAACCACTGGGTGATTTTGTTGAGAAACACTGATGCTGTTGTCTAAAGTTTTCCTGCTTCTGTCATGTGGACAGAGCTTGTGGTAACTTAAGGCATGTTAGGGGACTGTGGAAAACGCATTTTGGAAGGAACATCATTAACTGGATACTAAAGATAGCAAAAGTGCAGGTAAATTGATGTTTCCTTTTTACTTAACTCCTTGTTTTCATATGAAGCATGCCTTATTATGAAAAGTGGTTTAAAGTATTTTTTCTGCTTGGCAGGATATTGGTGGCTAGTACATGGTGAAGTTGTGATGGAGGAACTAGCACATGGAGAAGTGCCAAAATAACATGAACCACATTAGAACAATTCTTTCAAGCACTTTGCCCGATTTACAAAAATAAACACTGAAACCTTTGGAAAACTTGCAACATGGAAACTATCAAACCTAAATATATTTGGCATTATAATGTAGTTTACATTATGCAATACTGAATTGTACAGTATTGAATTATCAAGTACCAACAGCACTATCAAACCAGCACCTCCTCCAGATCGCACATCATCACTCTCCATTAACAGTATTTGACGTTTATTTTATAAGATGGACACTAACCAGCAGATAAAGCTTTTTTCCTCCGTTTGCTGGTGGACACACACTGCCCATCATGGTCCCTCTTCCACCAGGCCACTTTAGATCGTCCTGTGAATTCAGGCTTCTGAGTTTGTGACTTGTTTCTTTATGGACATAGCATGAAATTAAATAAAATGTAGATGGGTGAATAGGCTTTAACTAACTGGAGTTAATTAATTACACATTTGTGTATAACAAGAATGAAACTTGCCTGAATCTTTTCAACAAATGCATCCTGAGCAAAAGAACAGTTTGTTCTAATTTCCACTTGACATTGAAGTAAAACAAAAAATAAAGCCGTCAGTTAGATCTGAGATCTGTCTGCAACTCAAACTTGATGACTAATATAACTGAATGGAAAGTTTGGACCACATTAAACATGTTGCACTTGTTTTTCTGCTGGAGACAAAGACTAAATCTTGCTCAATTTTCCTTTAGGTAAAATGCACTATATGATGACATTAGAAAACAAATATCTCAGGAATAGGAGCCTAATCAAACCGTACTATATTATGCATCTGCAAACTAGTAATGCCTGCCTGAATTATACCAACGTGCCTGTTTCTTAGCAGATCTCAGATCAGCTTGTATATAAATGTAAGCCATATGCAGTGTTGCCAAGTCTGCGAAGTGGGCTACTTTTACACTGTTGCCATGGGTTGTTTTTCATGTCCGCGGGTTGAAGCGACCCTAAATAACAGGGGAACCCCATAAAAAACATGGATTTTACCACTACACTGAAACGTCGTTGGGTTAGTTTTGAGTAGCAATTGGGCATGTTTTGTTGTGAAAACCTCGCAGCCCTGACCATATAATCCAAAATACTGATCTGGCGTCAGCTAAGGTTACCTCTTGGGGTCCACACCCACAAGTTGCATAACATTTATAGATGCAGCATGCATTAACATGCCTTTTCTGCAGGCACGATTTATAGGCAGTAAACAGCTTGTCCGGTTGCCCACAATTTGGGAATAAATCCGGTTTAGGAGTCCATGTGCACTGATTAGTCCACATTATTGACCCCTGGGGGTCCCGTAGGCTAATGTTACCACTTTAGCTAAAAACGCTAGCTAACTCTAATTCGGTGTGTTGATTTGTAGTGCTGTCATCAGCCATGTCTAAAAGCTGAAGACTCATGTCACAACATGTGTGACACTGCCACATAAGGAACATGTTTTAACCACACTGTATATAACTGTATATTTGTGTAGCAGAGTTTTGATAGGTTTTACATGTTTTATTGTCCATTTTTACTCCTCTTAAAAATGTGTGTGTTTGTCTTTAAGAACTGAGACTCCTAGTAGGAAGTAGCCTCATATTATAAAAGGAGCAGTATGGTCTAAGATGGGGGCCTGAAAACACTTGGGTCAAACGGCTGCCTGGATTGCAAAGTACTTTATTGTGAACACCTGCTACTCCAGGATTATTTGGATTATTGCACATTGGATTGTATATACACAGGTGGACACATTGGACTGTCAACACACAGAGCTTCCTATGGACTGTTTTAGGGTATGGAACTGATTGACTCTATGCTTTTACCAGTCTAAAGACTCTTAATATATTGTATTGTTTTAGTTCAGTGTCATTTCTATCTGTAAATATCTGTTATTTTATACCCGCAGTTTTCTTGTCTTCATTTTAAACTCAACGTACCAGTTTTTTTAAACAATTCTCCTTTTAATTGTGTTTTCTCTGCCAGTAAGGCTGAGTGTTACACATGATTAAAAACTGTTTTATTTATTTCAAACTGCAACAGGTCAATATACAGTATAAGTTAGCTTAGGTTAATGTCAATGGTAGGATACCAGCTGTTCTAACTGAGCAGAACACTGTTCCACTAACAACTGTTTGAATGTATATGCTGCTATTTTGACACATGACCCCGTTATGTGATGCAAAACACTGAAATTAACAATACTGTTAACACTGTGATCTCATGAAAAAAAGATTGTTGCTCTTACCTGTTTGAAGATGTACGCTCATCAGGTGCACTGGGCGAACTGAGCATCGCTGGTGACTTCATTGCCGTTGAAGAAGATGCGTGGTATTTGGACACATCTGTTCTCCACCAAAGTTAAAGAGAAGGATTGGCGTATCACATGGCAAGGCAAGGCAATTTTATTTGTATAGCACATTTCATACACAATGGCAATTCAAAGTGCTTTACATAAAGAGGAAGAATAAAAATAGAACATAAGAAATAGAAATAACAGTAAAAATAGTAATTTTGTTATCTGCATGGAAGAGCTAGGAAGTTTCAGGGAGTTTTTTGTTGTTGTTGTCCGTCAGAGTGGATCTAAACGGATCTATCCATCAGAGCGGATCTAACTGGATCTTCCTCACACGACAGGACTGCTACCTGTTAAGGCACTTCAAACTGATAAACAAATGTTTCAATCTCCCCTTTTGCCAAGACACCTTAAACTGCGCCACACAACCCCAATCCCCCTTCCGGAGATATCTCATCTATGCAACGCAGTTCAAATTTCCCCTTAGGAAATTTCCCCCTTTGGAAAGTATCCTGACTGTAATCCAGAGATATCTTAACCATGCACAACAGCTCAAATTTTCCCATGGTTTGTCCAAATTTACCAAATTTTAACCTAATCACAAATGCTTTCTTCCTAATTCTCCCAGCTCTTTCAACCAGACAGCAATATTTAAGATGCATTAAAAGTCAGGAATAACAAGATGATACATAAAAGATATAAAATACATTAAAAATGAAATAAAAACATGAAAGGAATTTAAAAAAAAAAGATAAAAAGATAATACGTATAAAATAAAAAATGCAAACTGTTCGGACATAGCACAGTGCTTAATCAGCAAATGCATAGATAAAAAGATGTGTTTTGAGTCTGGATTTGAATGTGGCTACTGTTGGAGCACATCTGATCTCTTCAGGAAGCTGGTTCCAGCTGCGGCTGGCGTAACAGCTAAAAGCAGACTCTCCTTGCTTTGAGTGAACCCTTGGTATTTCTAAATGACTTGATCCTATTGATCTTAGTTAGGTTTATATTCTGTGAGCATATCTGCAATGTATTGAGGTCCTAGGCCATTGAGTGATTTATAAACAAGTAACAGTACTTTAAAATCAATTCTAAATGCAACTGGAAGCCAGTGCAAGGACCTGAGGACTGGTGTGATGTGTTCATATTTTCTGGTTCTGCTCAGAATCCTGGCAGCAGCGTTCTGTACGAGCTGCAGCTGTCTTATGGTCTTTTTGGGAAGGCCAGTGAGGAGCCCATTACAATAATCCACCCTGCTGGTGATGAAAGCATGAACAAGTTTCTCTAAGTCTTTACTGGAGATAAAGCATCTAATTCTTGCAATATTTTTGAGATGATAATATGCTGATTTAGTTATTGTCTTTACATGACTATTGAAACTCAGGTCTGACTCCAAAATCACGCCAAGATTCCTGACTTGATTTTTAGTTGTTTGACCCCTAGAGTGAAGGTACATGTTCACTTTGAGAACTTCATCTTTGTTTCCAAACGCAATGACTTCAGTTTTGTCTTTGTTTAACTGAAGGAAGTTTAGGCATACCCAGTTTTTAATTTCATCAATGCATTGGCACAGGGAGTCAATGGGGCTGTAGTCGTTAGGTGAGAGGGCTAGGTAAATCTGGGTGTCATCTGCATAGCTGTGATATGCAATTTGGTTCCTTCTCATTATTTGGCTCAGTGGCAGCATATATAGGTTGAACAGGAGGGGTGCAAGTATTGAACCTTGAGGGACTCCACATGTCATGGATGTCCACTCAGACTTATGGTCACCGATACTCACATAATAACCTCTCCCTTCTAAGTATGACCTGAACCATTTAAGGACCATCCCAGAAAGCCCAACCCAGTTTTCCAGCCTGTCAAGAAGTATGTTGTGATCGACAGTGTCAAATGCAGCACTGAGATCGAGTAGAACCAGCACTGATAATTTACCTGAATCTGTGTTTAGGCGAATATCATTTATTATCTTTATGAGCGCTGTCTCTGTGCTGTGATGTGGTCGGAAACCAGATTGAAAGTTGTCAAAGTATCCATTCAAGCTTAAGAATTTGTTCAGCTGATTAAAAGCAACTTTTTCAATGATCTTGCCTATGAAAGGAAGATTTGAGATTGGTCTGTAGTTATTCAATATGGTGTTATCCAGATTGCTCTTTTTCAGGAGGGGCTTAACAACTGCAGTTTTCAGGGATTTTGGAAAAGTCCCAGAGAGAAGTGAGGCGTTTACCACTTCTAGGAGATCTGCTTCTAAACAGTTAAACACGCTTTTGAAAAAAGATGTGGGAAGTGTGTCAAGGGTGCAGGTTGATGTTTTAAGGTGCTGTACTGTTTCTTCCAAAATTTTACCATCGATTGCTTCGAAAACAGACATAATAGCTAGTTTCTGAGGTTGTGATCTGATCTGTTTTACCCCAGTGCAACTCAAGGATGTGCTGATTGCCTTTCTGATATTATAAATTTTCTCAGAGAAGAAGGAAGCAAACTCACAGCATTTGCTGTCTGAGAGCATTTCACTGGGAATCTGACTTTGGGGGGGGGGTTGTTACTTGTTAGTCTCTCTACAGTAGCAAAAAGAGTGCGGGTGTTGTTTAAGTTTCTGTTTATAATATTTGAGAAGAAGGTCTGTCTAGCTTTGCCTAGTTCCACATTGAAAGCATGAAGGATATCTTTATAAATGTTATAGTGGATTTCAAGTTTTGTCTTTCGCCACATGTGCTCAGCTTTTCTGCATTGTCTTTTCATATTTTGCACTGCTGTTGAGTTTCTCCAAGGTGCTTTTTGTCTGACACTCTTCTTCCTGACTTTCACAGGAGCAATGTTATCAATAACATTCTATACTTTTTAGTTAAAAGAATCAAGGAGAAAATCAACCGAGTCTGCAGATATGCTTGGTGTTAAAGATATAGCCTTCATAAACAGTACACTAGTATTCTCATTTAAGCATCGCTTTTTGACCGAGATAGATCTAGCTTCAACAGTCAGAGAGATCAATATATCAAAGAAAATACAGAAATGATCAGATAGTGCTACATCCTTAATGACAAAGGATGAAATGTTTAGACCCTTACTAATAATTAAATCTAGAGTGTTTCCACGATTGTGTGTGGGTCCATGTACATGCTGAGTCAGATCAAAAGTATTCAAAACTGTTAGGATTTCTTTTGCCATATTGGATTCTGCATTTTGTGGATGTTAAAATCCCCAGTAATAGTCAAACAGTCAAACTCAGAGGAAATTGCTGATAACAGTTCTGTAAAGTCCTCCCCAAAGCCTGGAGAGTATTTTGGAGGCCTGTAAATAACTGTAAGTAGAATGCGAGGAGCACCTTTTAACACGATACCCAAATATTCAAAAGACAAGTAATCACCAAATGACACTTGCTTGCATTGATAGACATCTTTAAATAGAGCAGCTACACCTCCACCTCTCCTAACAGCTCTGCAGACACTCATAAAAGTAAAGTTAGGAGGGGCTGTTTCATTCAGGATTGTTGAACTGCAACTGTCTTCAAGCCATGTTTCATTTAGAAGTATAAAATCTAGGTTGTTTGTGGTTATTAAGTCATTGACTAGAAATGATTTATTTTTAAGTGAACGGATGTTTAAAAGTGCTAACTTAACAGTCTTACTTTCTGTCTCTACAGTAATCTTAGTTTGACGTGTAATAGGCAGCAGATTAAATGGGTTTGCCAAACGGTTTGAGAAGGCCTTAGGCTTTCTATCACGTAATAAAACAGAAATAGAGAAAGCAACAGGCACACTGGGTTACCGCTTGTTCTGTAAACATTTGACGAAGTCACTGTTATCATAGCGGGGACCCGACACACATCACTGAGGGCTGTTATCGGTTGTTTTTGGTTCACCTAGAACAGATGGAGGAGGGTGAGGGCCTTGGCGTTGTGGCAGGGGCCGAAGAGCTCTCGCAGGAGGAGGGGGAGGTCGAACTGGGCCCACAGGCTTTGGTGGTTGCGGGGCTCGCCGCTTTTTTGTTGATATCTGGGGGCTCGCAGCAAAAGAGTGGCAGAGTTTGGTTCCAGCATAAACCAGTTCCTCGATTTTCTCTGAGAAGCACAGAAGAGGGGATGATGGAGAGAGGGATAACATGTCCGGTGAGAGGGGCTGTTGTACAGGTGTTACAGGAGGCTGTAATTTGTTGTACTGGCTTCCCTGGCTGTTTTCCCGAAAGTCGTCCTTGGGTGCTGAATCTTGGAGCAGTTCTAACACGTCACTGTCTATCGGTGAGCTCTGTGGGCAGGGCTCAGTCGGGATTGTGCCCGTGAGCAGTGGTTGTTGTGGTGTGGTGTTATCATTGTCCTTGTGAGATGTGTCAACCGCATGTCCATTCAGGTGCTGAAATGAAGTCCTGTGGTCAGCTGTACTCTGTCCAGGTGTGTTTGTGCCATTTAGATTGAGTGGATTTGCACACACTGCTGAAGGATGATGGAAGGAGAAGTAGATATTGTCCTTTAGCACTCTTGAGCTCAGTTTGTTTGGGTGCAGGCCATCATGTGTGAACAACTGTCTCTGACTCCAGAAAAGATTGAAGTTGTCGATGAAATTCAGTCCTTTTAAGTTGCAGGTTTTTTGCAGCCATGTGTTAAGCCCAAGCAACCGTGTAAATCTATTTGTTCCTCTTGCTGGGAGTGGTCCACTGATGAACGACTGAACTTTTAGTCTTCTAAGCACTTCAAAAAGTTAATTGAAATCCCTTTTAAGGAGTTCTGACTGCTCCGTCTGAATATCATTCTTCCTCACATGGATGATTAGTCGATTTGCAGCTTTATATTTCATCAGAATGCTCTTAAGTTCCCTGTTTACATGGGAAACTGTTGCTTGTGGAAGGCAGCATGTAGTTGTATCCCTGTTGCTAATGTTTCTGATAATATAGTCACCCACTATCAGAGTCCTGGGCTCGGCTGCTCTCTGAGCTGAGTGCCGTTGTCTGCTCGACCATGAGCGGCAGATAGCATCGGTGTTACCTGCTGGCTGATTTGATCTGTGTCCGATCATGTTTGGGGATTCCATACCCACATTCATCACGTCTGGAGATTCCTCACCCACACTCATTAACACTTCAAATCTGTTCTCCAGATGTATTGGCGGTGGTAGGGAACTAGTGTTTGGGGTAGAGGATGCTACTGCAATATGTGATACGCGTGACAATCTGATGTCTCAAGTGCCTTTGGGTCTCGCTCCCTGTTAGTGCCATCGATTAGTATGTTGATCAGTTTCGGCACTCAGTATGGTCTGTTTAGGAGCATTAGATTCATGGGACTCACCGACTGTGTGCTGAGGACGTCCATGACGAAGCTCTGTTCTGTGTTCCGTCTGGTTTGGTAGTCCGGCAAGTAACTTTGTTAAGAAGTCTGTGGCAGTTTGTGCAGCAGGTAGATTCTTTAACCAGAGGAGGCATATTATTTCTAATCCTTTTGGATGTAGGCAGCTGTGTTTTCCCTTCTCCGGAATGTAAGCTGATGGTTGCCGTCAGTGGGAGGCTGGTTGGATAAAAATTCCCCTTTTTTTGTAGCAATTCTTCCAGTTAAAAAGTTTGTTGGTGCCAAGATTTGTCGTTTGAGCACTGTGCTGATTTGCTGTAGTTAAAATTAGGAGATAAAATGTGAAAGCAATAGAGCAAAGCACAGAGCTGTAAGCAAGAGCTGGGATCAGGATAATCCAGATTTATTTATTTTTTATTAAAGGGATCCCTATGTGTTACGACCTGCTCGTTCCAAGCCGTAACATAAAAGAGGGATTAGACAGTGAAATCAAATTAACCCTCAGGGGTCTGAGGTTGATTTGGGGCCTGGAGAAGTTTTGACATGCCCTGACATTTGTGCTTTTTTCAGTTGTTCATAAACATATTAATGGAAAAAGTGTCATTACACTGTATTCAGCACAAACTAGGCTACAATAATATGTAAGGAACATGTATGTACATGTTTGTATTTTTGAAGGAATAACGTTTATGCGTGGTTATTGAAAAAACAAAAAACTTAAGTCACTGAAATAAAGCCAAAAATATATATTAAATCTGTGTTCACAAGACGTCTGGGTATTTGAGGTTGTAGACTAGAGTTTTTGCTTCAAAATTATGTAAAAAAATTATCATTCCTACTCCTTCATATAAAACAATAGAGAGATTTAAATTTTCTAAAACATCTTTGGTCAAGAAACACAGTGGAGGCATGAATAATCATGAATAATGGATGATTCTCACCTGAGAAGACAAAAGAATCGCATAAAAGAGCTCTAATGACCTGCATAAATAATGAGGCCTTTCAGTCAGATAGGCTGTGAAAAAACCCTCTGTTGATCATGTCTCAAGCTCATCATAATGTAAATCAAACATACAGAAAAAACAGCAATACTGTGAAATATTATTACAATTTAAAATAATGGTATTCTATTATTAAAATATAATGCATTTCTATGATACAAAGTGTCTGAACAGTTATGTTACCTCTATGGCATTTCATATAGGCTTTTAGCTTAAAAGCATGCACATTTGGAGAAATATTGATGGATTCTCATGTTTATGTCAATTTTCTATTCAGAGGAGTATTTATTCATCATTTATTGTCGTCACTGTGAACGCTGGATACTGTGTTTCAATTCATACTTGCAGCCGGAGGGCGCTCTGTGCACTTTTAGTCCACAAATGCCAATGCTAAAGAAGAATAGGCAATCCAGGAAATAACTGAACTAACAGAGGACAGAGATCGCTAACTATGGCTATTCAAAACACTTTTCAAGACAATAAATACACGATTGAGACGATGTATGCATGTATTGACTGAATTTGCGTCTGAATAGCGCTGGCTCCGTGGGCGTGGCCGCATTAGCAGATAATGAGCTGAATCACGGATTTCTGACATGGCTCTCTTTTCATACAGATTACATAAACACAGAAGGTTTGTTTTAGATTTGACTTACACGATTTAAAACCTGACATTTCAACATTTCTTTAGACAGAAGTAAAATTTTTTTGTGACTAGTATTCACTAAGTTCTCAGAAAATGAACTGTAACTATCAGATTGGACTTCGTTCAGAGGGAGACGAGAGATCACGCATCATGTTAGTTTTCTTTATTTTACAAAAAGCACAACATTTTGTTTTTACTCTGAGTGTACACAAATAAAAGAAGATATTCCACAGATTAAAATGGTGTATAGCTCTTAATTGTATGTGCAACATTGACGGAGTATTTTGAGTCTCTTTCACACTGGTTAGAAAAAAAACACGGTGATCACGCCAGCGTGACCGCCGACCCGAGGGAGTTAAAGAAAAAATTTAAATTCAACAAATTATACAACCAATAATAATAAACAGAAATCTAGGGGTATAGCAAGAACAAAAAGATAACAACAAAGAAATTAAAGTTACATGTATAAGGTAATCCCAAAAATGAGTCACTCCTGAGAAATGTTCCCCAGAGAGTGCCTGTCCTCCAATAATACACACCCATTTTTATATTCTGAACTAATTATCAATTAATGTGTTGGAACAATCAGGAACCCCACATTCTACACCAATAGCATTAGGAGTAGACTGAGGGACGTCACACAATCTAAGAAGTTTTGAACAACACAAACTGAAGGTTTAATCCAGATCAAAACCAAGATTTGATTTCATGGTCTAATCCGATTTTTTTTTTTTTTTTAATTTAACAACCCTTTTTCAATATTTGTTTCAATCCAAAATTCGATCAGATTACTTTTAAAGAACTGGGCCCTGAAAAATGTGATCTAATCTATATTGCTTTAAAAAAAAAAAACAGCACAAATGTAAAATGGATTACCTGATCCTGGATAGCAAAACATGGGATTTCCAAATGTAGATCATTTGGATCCAGATTAAACTTTTTGAACAACTGGGCACAGGTCTGTAAATTCAATCCCATTCAGAAGGAAGATTAATTAAAGTAAACTGGATTAGATTAGAATAATTTAACTGATCAAGGATATAGTGTGAGCAGATGATCTGGGTTTATATATTTCACATTAATAAATTGACATCTGATATTAATTTTACAAAAAAACATTTTTTTTAATGATACATTTGAAAAAATCCTGTGATAATTTCAGTTGAAATGTAATTTTAACAGTAATTATATTAAAATGATTTATGTGACACTACAATAACAATTGAATGACTGTGATTTCCATCAACAAATATAGCTTGAGAAAAGCACAGATACAATCATTCATCATGACTCACACTCACACACTGATCTCACTGTCTATATGAGGATTCATTACACACATTTATTCTGACATGTTATTTCACTGACAGAAGAGACTCTATAACATCTCACTGTTACTGATTCATCATGAGCTCAAAGCATTGTAGCGTCTGGAGCGATCAAACACAATTATTCATTGTATTTAATGAATTACCCATAAACTCACTCTATCAAAGTTCTGTGAACCCATCCCCCTAAAACTGCAACCAGCATCCCAAATGTAGCTAACACACAGGCAGAACTAGGTGTCCTGTTACAGATACATGGTACTTTTACGATCAGAAAGAATTTTGCAGAGACTAGTGACTCTGACTTCATTCTTTCTGAGAAGGACAAATAAACCCTCTTAATCCTATGTATTCTCTATATAACCACTTGGGAAATGTATAAACATGTATCCAAGCTTCCCATCTCATGACTTTCCTTTTATAGGCTTTATTCTATGTATTAATTTTCTCTTTTGAACTATTTTGGTATTAATATTCCAGAGCTGCAATTTATAGTTAACTGAAATCACATTGGTAGCATGTTTGGTATCTACGGACTCCAACCTTCATTTCCTATTTGGTAATTTATGTTACATGTTACTAACTCTGTGACATGTTAGTATTATAAGAATCTAGAAAGTTCTTCTCTCTTTCATCCAATCCAGTGTCTTATGCTAATATCCTGCCAAAGTCACAAAGACTTCAACTCCTTATTGGCTCAGACACCTCAAGAGGGTGTGACATCTTCACCCCTTATATTCACAAGATCAAACTCCTCTTCCTTCCTCTTCTCTTTTACTGACAAATGCTGATGTCAAGATGATGCTGTAAGAAGCTAGAAGCTTCTAAGGAACCCCAAGCTTGTGCCAGGCCTCAGCCTAGACCTTCCATTCACCAAAGATCCTTTGAATCCAACTGGTTCTCTTTCATCAAGACAATATCAGCAAAGATTCAACGGGAGCCTCCTCAAATTGCATCAGGACAGTTTTAATTCAACTTGGAGAGACATGCAAGTACCAAACTTAGTCTCATTATTTGATACATTGAGTATCCTTACCCCTTTTAAAGAAGGGCCTGTTAGAACTAAACTGATGGTTTGCTCAAGGCTGTAACTTCTTGCTTTCCTGTACTCTGCTTTAGCTCTCTTTCCCTTGGTAAACTGTATGCATGTATGTGTGTGAATGTTAGAGTAGTTTAAGTGTTTAGTCTAGTTAATAAAGTCTTGTTCATGTCACATGTAAAGTTGTCTGTGTTTCACGCTCATATACTGGAGTCCCTATTCATGCAGATCCTGACTACAGGCTCTTAGTAGTACTGTCCAATAAGATTGTTATTTCACATAACCCGGAAATGAACATTTCTTAGAATTATTAAACAATTAACACTGTGTGTTCATTGGACAACAGGTTAATTGATTGTAATATTAATTTTATTACATTAAGTTAATTATTAACTGATCCAAATATTTATAATTAATTATAACTAGTTATGATTAATTATTCATATTTATTTGAGATAATTTGCTACAGCATTATGGGTAGAGTCTCTCTACAGTCTATTCTGATTCATCAACACAGTTTCACTGAAGATCCAGTACCAATAATAAACCCAGGATAGAGCGGTTGAGTGAATGTGGTCTGGACTGTGTGGATGAGGCTCATTGTGTCTCCAGAGACGCTGTAGAAGGACAGAGTTCCTGCACTGTGATCCACATACACTCCTATTCTCCTGATGATGGGTTTTACTGGGAGTTTAGTCTCTCTGTTATTGTGTCTGAATGAGTATCTGGAGGAAAAGCAGGTCAAACTCCAGGACTGATCATTATATCCAAATACACACTCAATACCCGATCCCTTCCTGCTGATGCTCTTATATGACACTGATATACGCACATTATTCCCACTCCACTCAATCTCCCAGTAACAGCGTCCACACACACTCTCTCTACACAACACCTGATAGAAATAATCAAATCTGTCTGGATGATCAGGATACGGCTGAAGCTCTGCGTTAGTGTAAGTAATCACTCTCTTCCTCTCAGACAGTTGGAGGTTTTTATTCACTGTGTTCAGATCCAGATTGAGCTGATGGGAATCTGATGGAGATAAAACACATCAGAATCAGGAATTATGAATCTGTCTGATTGTTTAATGTTTCTGAACTCTTCATGTTCAATATATCAGTAATGTCTCAGTACAGTTTACCAGATATCCTGTGAAAATCATCTTTTACCTGATCAATTATTAATCTCATGAATCATGTTTTCTTTCTCCTTCTACAGGAAGAACATGAACACACTCAAGTTTCTCTGCTTGTTTTCTTAGTGACTTACATTGTAGGAAGTCGTTCCTGGTTCTGGGAACAATGTTGGTGAAAGTGACTGTGGAAATCAACAGACATGAAGAGTGTGATTATCATGACAAGAGAAAATGATCCCTGCATCCGTTCCTAAGACATTTCTAATATGATCTTCTACATGATATGAGATGATGGAGGATCATTTCTGAGAGCAGATGAATCTCCAGTTGTTAAAAAGTAATCTGAATAGATTGATTGGATCAAATCTTGAAAATAAATTGTTCAAAAGAAAAAAGGATACTGAAATCAGATTAGATCACAAAATCAAACCTTGGTTTTGATCTGGATCAAATTATCAGTTTGTGTTGTTCAAAACATTTTAGTAAGATTGGGATACCTTTGATCCAATAAATATGGATCCCAGAAGAAGTGTGGATATTAGGAACAAAGATTTAATAAAACTTTAAAACAGGTCAAAAATACAACATTTTTATAATGTAATATACATACACTTTTTTTTTTAAATTTTGCTCTTGACTAGTTTAACTGTTAAAGTAATAAATTAGAAGTAGACATTATTAGGCTACATATTTAGCCTTCCGGAAGGCTACAGTAAAGTAGAAAAGGGATTTAGAGGCCATAAAGTAATCCCCAAACAGCTGTTAATTAACAAACAAAAATATATTTAATTTAAAGAGTTTATCACTGTTTGTAAACTACATTGGCACAATCATACGAAATGAACCAGTCAAAAGTTCTTTGCAAACACAAAGTTTCTTGGGTGAACACTATGCAAAAGAGAAAACGCAAAAGCATCAAAATATTTTTTTCCCCCATCTCATATATCCCATCACCATGTCCCTTCAGGGAACACTAGTAATCCAGATTTGGTCATCTGAAAAAGTATATCTGAATCATGGTCATCCAATCCAAATTTGCTTTGAAAAACCAAAACAAAAAGTTTTACCTGATCCTGAATTGCAAATCATGGGATTTCCTAATTCATATCATTCTGATCCAGATTAAATTTTTTGAACACCTGGCTCCAGGACTTTACCTCTGTCAGAGATCTTCTTCAACTCCTCTTTGCAGAAATCCTCCAGTTTGTCTCTCAGCTGACGGACAGATTCTCTCACAACATCAAAAGAGGAGAGAGAACTGAAGGGATCGCCATTTACATCTGTAGATTCAGGAGGAGCTGAGAGAGACTGGAAACTCTACAGAAAACAGAAATCACAGCTCATCACCTCCACACTTCAGCCAATAACCTGCACTACTGTCAGATTTGAGCAGCTCTTGTTGATCTTTAGTAATGAAACTGCCATCAAGATCATGGATTTCACATTGTTATAAAAAAAGTTTAAATATTGGTGAAATTTTGAGCTGTTGCTGTCTGGAAACTCAATATAACTTTCAGAAAAATGTTTCCTAAGAGATTTCCAGAGCTGAACTGCATTTGTAAGTGTGTATCTTTCAAAAGAAGAAGATCAGATGAGAGACTGACAGATGATTATATAATAACCGAACACACAGATCAACACTTCAGTCAACGGCTCATTCTGCTCTCATGAAATGTTTCTCTGTGAGTCTCTTGCTCAAGTCCACTATGATCCTGTTCTTCTAGATCTCTGTTACCTGCAGGAAATGGATGTGATCCTGTGTGTGTGAAAGCTGCTCCAGCTCAGCATCTCTCCTCCTCAGATCATTGATCTCCTGCTCCAGTCGCTCCAGTCGTCCTTCAGCTCGACTCACTGCAGTCTTTTCCTGATCTCTGATCCTCTGTGTGGCCTCAGAGCGGCTTCTCTCAATGGAGCGGATGAGCTCAGTGAAGATCCTCTCACTGTCCTCCACTGCTGTCTGTGCAGAGTGCTGTTAGGACACACATCACAATCACACAGTGGCTTCAGTGAGTCTGACTGAGACTTCTCAAACTTCTCTTCTTCTCCAGACTCACCATATGAGACTCCACAGCCTCTCTCAGCTGCTGAAGATCTTTCTCTCTCTGCTGGATCCTCTGCTGGAACCACCTCTGCGTCTTCTTCAACTGGTGCTAAAGGACAAACCAATGACAGGAGAAACGTCACATAAATCATCAAGTGAACAGATATGAATCCAGTATCAGTGAAGTGCTGAGATTGAGGAGTTAAAGATCTTGGAAAATAAGGTTATAGGTTTTATTATAACAGCATTATTTCATCAATGCCTAGTTTTATAGGGATAGTTCAGCCAGAAATGTAAATTCTTTCATTGTTTACTCATCCTCATGTCTTTCCAAACTTGTATAATTTTCTCTTGAAGAACACAAAAGAAGATATTCTGAAGAATGTCTCCGTTTCTAGAGCCCAAATCAAATATGGAGAAATGTCAATAACATCAAACCTCACTGGCTCATGCATGTCACATGACTTATCATGCCACCTTATCTGATATTTCTATTCACTTCAGAATTTTTAGGCTGTATCCAAAATCACATACTCTTTTGAGTAGGTATATATTTAAAATAAGTATATAGTATAATATATAATATATCCATATAGTATAAGTGTGTGTATTATGAATATAAACCAGATGTATTCGATTGGGAAGTATGCGTCTTTGTATGCAGCCTTAAATAATGCCCATTTTTAAAACGACCACTTTCTGAACCTTGCAGTTCAAAGCAGGTCAGATGTTATAGATAAAGTTTCAAACGTAGGTTTGGGAGGAGCAGTGGCGTAACTTTGTTTTAAAAAGTGGGTGGGACAAGAATGTGTATGTGTGTGTGGGGGGGTGTATTGTAATTGTATTATTACAATAATAATAATATGATAATAAAATTATAAATGTGTTAAAATATGATAGTTTCCCTACATCTGCTATAATACAAAATGTCGTTAGTCTCGAGAGTATGTACATTAGTTAATAAATATGATGATCCGCCTTTGATAATCGAATGTCCTGATGGACTAGTGGCAGTAAATTTGTGTAGGGTGCAAGAGGTTCTCGGGTCTAATCCAACCATGAATGATTTTTTTTTTTTTTCTCATTAAAACCAAAGATGTTCATCAGTGATTGTATATCAAGAGCAGGGACACGTTTATGTGTATTTTGTTTTGTGATTTCAACGTAACGAATAGAGAGTCTCCGTAAAAGCGATTCACATCCGTGAGAAGACTGCGCAGTGTGCACGAGCGCTGAGAACCCAGTTGCACGCGCCTCTAATAACAGTGACAACGATCACTCAACATGATTTCAAAAACAACACATCCCAGCGCCAAATCGCCTATTATTAACATAAATTGATAATCAACTAGAGGTGTTTATTTTGTATTAGATATCTGCAAGATCTTTCAAAAAGTGGTGGGGACAAAATCGACCCTTTCAAAAAGTGGTGGGGACATGTCCCACCCGTCCCACCTGCAAATTATGCCTATGGGGAGAAGTCTATTCATTCAGTCCTGTCAATCATCATTACAAGCATATATTTTTCAAGAACCAAAAACAAAGGATGAGTTTTACTGTACTTACATTTATGTATGTGAAATTTAGCAAAAATTTAAATTAAATTTATAATATAGTATTCTTTTCTTTTATTTGGGGGGATATTAGTAAAACCAAATATAACATTTTCTAAACACAAAGAAAAAGTGGATTCAATGTTGTCAATAATAAATCTAGACAAATCTTTCCAAAATTTTCTGACATGAGCACAATGCCAAAACAACTGAAACAAAGTTTCAGGCAGTGTATTGCAAAAAGAACAGTTCAGATCAATATCCTTTTTAAATTTCACAAGAAAGTTATTTACTGGGTAGTATCTATGTAAGATCTTAAAAGTTATTTCCTTTATTTTATTTACTAATAAATATTTGTTTGGTAAAGTCCAGATGGCTTTCCATAACAAACCTTCCACCTGTCACAGACACGCCAGGTTCCAGCACCCTCCAATCACAGCGCACACCATCCCCGGAATACTAATCACCTCTTCCTCACCGCCCACGTTCGTCAGTCCCATGGCCAAACCGGCGCCCTACTCTGGTTCGGCGGAAGACTGCAATGGATTCCTCCTGCAAGTTTCTCTGACCCTGGAGATGCAACTGCACTTGTTCCCCACTGACTACTCTAAGGTAGCGTTCATCATTTCCAGCTTTCTGGCAAAGCTTTACAGTGGGCCGATTCCATCTGGTCGCAAAACAATCCAGTGACACAGACATATTAAGGCTTCGTCGAACACTTCCGGAAAACCATCTTGGGATTCTTCTATCGGTGAGAAACTGTAGAACTTGAAACAAGGAAAGTTGTCTGTTAATGAATATGCTCTGCAGTTCAGAACTCTCGCTGCTTGGAGTGGATGGAATGAACAAGCGCTGCTGACGTCATACCGTCAAGGACTGGATCCTCGAGTGCGGTTGCATCTCGCTGCATATGAGGATACCATCGGGCTTGAACGCTTCATCCAGCTGTCAATACGCTTCGCCAACACCCACTACCGTCAAAGAGCTCCAACGTTTCCTCGGATTTGCCAACTTTTACAGACGATTCATCCATAACTACAGTTCCATTACCAGTCTACTCACAAGCCTCCTTTGCAATAAGCCCAAGTCTCTGTCCTGGACTCCATCTGCAACAGAAGCTTTCAATACCTTGAAACAAGCCTTCACGACCGCTCCCCTCCTGGTGCACCCTGACAAACCTTTCATCGTGGAAATCGACGCCTCCACCACCGGAGTTGGAGCGGTTTTGTCGCAGCAGCAGGGGAACCCGAGCCGACTCCATCCATGTGCCTTCTTCTCCCGCAAACTCAACCCGGCGGAGGTGAACTACGACATCGGCAACCGAGAACTCCTAGCCGTCAAGCTGGCTCTCGAGGAGTGGAGGCATTGGTTAGAGGGAGCTCGGCACCCATTCCTAGTCCTAACGGATCATAAAAACCTGGAGTACCTCCGAGCCGCCAAGAGGCTCAACCCCAGACAAGCCCAATGGGCTCTCTTCTTCACACGTTTTAACTTCACCATCTCCTACCGTCCTGGCTCCAGAAATATCAAAGCTGACGCTCTGTCTCGCATCCATGCCCCAGATGAGGTTACTGAAGAACCTGAGTCTATCCTACCTGATCTACCTGTCATCTACTCCATTCAGCAAGTATCTTTCTCCATTGTCTCTCTGTAACAAAAGGACTGTGTCATTCTTCATATTATTCATCAGTCACGAACTTGCATCTGTTTACTCACCTGTTATCATCCTTATACTCTGCTTGTGTTCAATAAACTACCTGTTATCCTATCTTCTGTCTCCCGGCTGGTCCTATTGTAACACCACCAGTCTATTCCAAAAAGCAACACAGTTGGGCCTAGTGACAATATCTTTTTGAAATAGAGAACGAATAGTTTTATTAACATTTAAGACTCCACGAGCAAAACAAAGTTTCCCAATTGCAGTATCAAATAAATGAAGAAGGGGGTGCAACACTGGTTTGGGTATTAGCTCTGAATAATGCTAAGACCCCCGTGGGAATAGCATCCATGACAATAGAGAATTCCCTTGGTGTCACTGGAATTCTATGAAAATCTAGAAATTCAGAGTATGTAAGTAACATGCCATTTTGATTCAATAATTGATCCACTCGTATTATACCTGCTAAGAACCATCTTTCAAAAAATAAGGATTTATTTTTGAATACTATATTATAATTGTTCCAAATTAAATATCTATGGGGTGAAAAGTTATGCTTATATAGCAGGGACCAAGCTAGCAACATTTGTTACAAGCATATATAAACAGCAGTCAATGCACTGTCCCAGTGACAATTCTTCCAGCATCCCTCCAATCACAACAGACTGGGACTGACTGACCAATCAGAGCGGACTGCAATTTTCTGAAGGCGGGTTTTAAAGAAATTGAAACACAAACAGTGTTCAGACAGAGGGTGAAAACAGACATTAAATGATGTGAATTTATTCTAGTAGACCCCATAAACAAAATTATGAGCCTGTAAATGAACATAATGGGACCTCTTTAAGTTCATACCTGTTTCTCTGTCCTCTGTGCTGCAGCTGATACAGTGTTGTGGTTTTTATGTTCATCCATACACAGCACACATATACACTTCTGATCAGTGCGGCAGAAAACCTCAAGGATCTTGTCGTGTTTCTTGCAGATCATCTCCTGCAGTCGTCCAGTGGCTTCAGTCAGATTGTGTCTCTTTCCTTTAAACCAACTCTCATGTTGTTCAAGGTGATTCTGACAGTAAGAGTTCACACACACCAGACAGGACTTGACGGCTTTGTGTTTTCTTCCAGTACAGACGTCACACTGCACATCTCCAGCTCCAGCGTAACAGTCAGCAGGAAGTTTAATCTTCTTCAGTTTCTCCACTATTTCAGCCAGAATGGTGTTTTTAGCTAAAGCAGGTCTTGGACTGAAGGTCTGTCTGCACTGAGGGCAGCTGTAGACTCTCATCTGATCCTCCTGATCCCAGCAGTCTGTAATACAGATCTTACAGTAACTGTGTCCACAGGGAATGGTCACTGGATCCTTCAGGAGATCCAGACACACTGGACACATGAACTCATCCTGAGAAAATCTGGCTTCTGCCATTTTATTGCATGAATACAGAGACACAAACACACAACAGCTCAACTATACTTCAGTTTCAGTTTCTCTGAGCTCATGTGATTCCTGTTTCCTGGTTCTGTGTTTGAGTGACGTGTGTAAAACAGGCGTGTCTATAAAGCAGTGTGATGAGGTGTGATAATAACAGTCAATGGTGTTTATTGTCTTTTGTGATCCAGCATTCCCAAAAAAATATTTACAAGGCAAAAAAAAGTGAACATCATAACTGAAACTATTTTCATAGTATTTAGTTTTCTTAAAAAAAAATAAAAAAAAAAGAATTTATTTTTAATGAAAACTTATAAACTGTCAAAGACATACTGTATATTCCTACTCAGGGTTGGGGAGTAACGAAATACATGTAACGACATTACGTATTTAAAATACAAAATTTGAGTAACTGTATTTCGTTACAGTTACATTTTAAATAGATGGTAATCAAATTACAGTTACATTCAAAAAGTATTTTAGATTACCAAAGTGATTACTTCGAATTTTTATGTCATTTATTTTATTTAAAAGGCTATTAACGTAAGCTGTTGGAGGATTTTTAACCAATGAGCCAATGTTGATGATTCTCCGACTCTGTTTAAAAAAAAAAAACGCGCGGAGCCTGTGCAGATATTAGCAATCTGCAGAGTGCAGACATGAGATCACTGGACGGGAAAACAGGGCATAATGCATTTCTCTAGTGGAAATTCAAAGACAGTTTTACTTATAAACACGAAGAAGGACGTTCAGTAACATCATAGTGCAATGCAAGCTATGTCTGCAACAAAACTTCTATCGGCTTCAGGATTTGACATCTAATCTGAAAAAGCATCTTGAGGTAGGCCTAAGCTGTTCTTGGTCTTTGAAAATGTTATTTTCTTTATTTACTCCTTATTTTCCTATTTACTCGTATACGTTGAGCTTTGTATGATTATTATTAGCTACGTTTAATATTTATAAGAATTTATTAGGTTTTTAAAAAATAACACGAAATCCTCCCAGAATTAACATCCACTTAATCATGCGTTAAATAATGTTTTAAAGCCAATTTCTTGTGTGTACTTTACAGACGAACTTTAAATCTTAATAATTCATTCCAAATGTTTAGGTATATGGCGCATGCGCAAGTTCATGATCAAAAATAGAGATGCAGTAGTCCACTGGTCATAAATCCAAAGGTTTTTTAGTTTTATTTTAGTCTATCTTTATTCCGGGCTTGCAAACAAACAGCTTTGTAATAATTTCCCAAAATTTCAGGAAATACTTACTAAGTCTGTAAACAGGACGTTAACACAGACACACGCTGAAAACAGACACAAAGAGGAGAAGACGCGCTGCAGAGAAAATATGCACCATGCACGAGCTCACTGCTCGCGAAATATAGTGAAGAATAATATAAATATTAAATTGGGGTTGATATGAATGTATCTCTGAAGGGAACTGTCTTCAGAAAGGTTTTGATGGCTTTTCCTCTCATCTCCAGCATAGCGCTGCTTTGTTTATATACTGTATATATATTGTATATCATATATATAGTGGTAACCATGGAAACGCTATATCGCTGCTGTTCCATAAGCGCCACCTATGCAGGTGTCTTATGTAGCATAATTTCACAAAGCTAACGGCCCAGCTAGGGATCGAATATTTTAAATATAATTTAATTTTTGATGCACATGATGTTGTATAACGTTAATGGGCGCCGAATATAACCACAAAATGGCGTTAACTGTTATCTACACATCTACATCGCAAGAGAAATGGACGAATCAGTCATATAAAAAAGTTATTCAGTAAATCGCTTGGACAAAAGCGTCTGCTTTGGCCTGTTAAATAACATAGAGATAATAAATGGACAATAACGAACGTCACCAATAACATCTAACTAATGGTTGCCCTTTTCATTTTTCTTTCCTCATAGGTAAAAATACAAACTTTTCTTCACCAGAAAAAGAATATATATATATATATATATATATATATATATATATATATATATATATATATATATATATATATAAATATAACAGATAACAATAGAACATGTACAATCATCCAAAATTATTAAAAGTGATTCAAATAGCACATGCACACATACATGCATAAACGCACACATTAAAAAAATGTTCGTTTCCTTCTATCTACATCAAACCGAATAGTAACCCATCCAAAACAGACATATATAATCAACCATACTGTCAGTATACATCCCCTCGAGTCATTTTCGTATCGATTCAATATAGGCTGTTCATTTATAGTCTCTTAAAATTGCTTATTGTTCTACATGATTTCATCTCTTCACGTAAAACATTTTCCCATAGGCTAATATTCAAATAATTGTGAGCTAGGTGTTAAATCATGCAGTTTTGGCTAATAAATCATGGTCAAAAACACTTGAACAAAAAACCTTTTTCTTTATTTCACGTTATGTAGGCTATGACATTTTGTAGATGGCTCCGACCAGGATGAAAGGAATCACATTCATCTTCAAGCGTAGATCTGTAAATAAATAAAGGAACATTAACCGCGATTGACATTGAGATTTTTCTTACACTGCCTGTATAATTTCCTGATAATTTCTCCATTCCCCGTCAATATACCGGCCGTTACCCATACTTCATTATTTAATGAAGTAGATAAATTATTAAAGTTCGTGGATAAAAGCTACTTCATATGTATTCACTTGCCACATACCGAATTATTTCCAATTCTCCAAAAACGTTGAAATATTTTGTCCCGTTGCTTTTATGGACTCTATATCTATGGGCTTCTCTCTTGACGTCTCCCCGATTGCCTGCGAGCTTCTCCTCCTGTCTGTACGGTAATTTCTCTACTGTGCGACAGAGAGTCGAGTGGTTATGACGCAATCGTTAGCCTATTTTTACAAAAACTGTTTCTACGGGGCCATAATGTAACATAGAAGGTAATGGAGCCCTTTATACATTGTCGTGTATCTTTAGAAATAAATAATGGACAAATGGAGTCTTTAAACGCCTCAGATGTAAAGTTATTCGCTATCAAAGTGACGCCAAAATGAATGGGAGTCAATGGGATGCTAACGCAAGTGAAGTTCTGCTACAAGATGGCGGCACGCGGCCGACTTCAACTTCCGGTCGACTTCCTTCCCGCTTGGATAGAATGTCCTTCAAAGGCAGATAGTGGAGACAAGTCACACGACATTGGTGTTCATCAAAAAACAGTAGGAAAGTTAATTCGGGATTTTTACACGGGTGATGATGATGAGAGAAAAACACTGACATTCTGAATTCAAACGGCAATAAAATCAATCGACTCGTCCCTGACTCGTCCCTGTTTCATGAGAAACAATTACCATCCAAATAGGGCTTAACTCGTTATAAGAATAATAACTTGCTGCAGCTGCTATCTCACCTTCTTCAACGTGTAAAGCATGCAGATCGGCGACGGTGTCGGTGGGTGAAGATAATTGTGAGCTGCCGCTGCACGCGGGGTCTTCCACTGGCTCGGATGTTTTATGTGAACCGAAGTAGTTAGTTAGTTTTGGAATTTTTGCTTTAAGATTAGCATCCCTTTTCTCCCTTTCAAGCTTATTTTTCCTTTTTTGCGCACCACTATCACTTTTTTTTATCATTTTGAACACCAGCGAGGCTGAACAAGCAATAAAGGCCAATTTCCCATTTTCTAGTCTACATGCGATAGCATAACGCAAAGAGGCGTTTCCCGATGTCATGGCGCGAATTGTAAAGTGATTTTGATTGGACGGTGATTTATCAGTCAGGCACATTTTCCAATCATTTTTTCTTGTTATTTTATTAGACACAAATCAACCACCTATGACTTGTCAATCTCATTTCCTCCAGCCAATCACGGGCCCCCTCTACCCGCGGGCTCTGGGGCTTCAGCCCCACCTAGCCCTTATGTTAATCCAGCCCTGCCCAGCCGGCATTTCAACGTTGTTTCAACGGTGAATCGACGTCAGGTACCATGGTTGGATCAACGTTGGATTACCTTTCGGTTTTGCAAATTGGATCAACGTTAATATTGTGACGTTGTTTCACCGTTGATATCGCGTCGTGGTTTCACCATCTTATGGTTCAATTAATGTTGGATTACCTTTTGATTTTGCAAATTGGATCAACGTTGAAAATGCGACGTTGTTTCACCGTTACCTTCAACACGGATAAATACACTATTTTACATTAAATTACAATCTAGTTTGCGTTTGTACGAACATGACAATACTAAATAATTACTGTACATGCACTAAAAAATACTAAAAATACTGTATAAAACAAAAAACATCTCAACTTTGCAATGTTTAGAGGTAATCTTAAAAACCTGTAGCATACAATATGAAAATGCAAGGTTTTTTTCTACAATTACAGCACAAACCTTAAATCAGGGCTTTTCTAGCTCAAAATGATGCAGAAGTAAAATCTGTATTATGTACCCACATTCATGTGTACTATAGCTTCATCTAGATTAAAAATAAAACACTTTTTACAAGCACAAATTCTTAAGTATTTTAATAATTATTTTTTTATTATTTTGAGAATATTTTATTATATTTTGAGATTTTGAGTGTCTGACAGTATTTTGTAAGACAGATAGACCTCAGTCCATCCAATATGTAAAGGAGAAAAGCCTTGTTCAGTGCTTGGGCACATAGTGTAGTTGCAGGTCCGTAGCCAGCCTATTGAAAGGGGGGGTTCTTTTTTTCAAAAAGTGGACCTTTTTGCAACTTTTCTCCTCCTTTTGTTATGAGGTTCAAATACTTCATTTTGGTGACCTTTTATGCATTAATTTGTGCTGGATTAGCTTGTCTGCTGCTATATAATGAGCACGCTTTTTGATGCACCAAAAATATTTACTGCATTTTTGTCAAATTGCTTCCTCATGTACCATGTTATTTTTTTGTGCAATTATATATACATACATACATACATACATATAGATAGATAGACAGATAGATAAAATGCCAAGATCAATCGGTAGTTATTGATTTTTTTGAATGGAACAACGAGACACAAACCTTTACATTCAATCGCGTTTTTGCTCCCATTTATTTTCACACATTGATCACACAGTGCATACGAAGTTTAGTCCCAAAGAACGCACAACTGGAGAAATACACAATTACTTTGATTTCGTTAGATAGAAAAGAAGCAGGGCCGTACGCAGGGCTTTATATTTACCGAAGTCAGAAAATGTTTTATGCTAGGGGGGTTCGGGGGCATGCCCCCCCGAGAAAATTGTGATTTCCTTGGTGTACATATATGCATTTTAAGACGTTTTAAGGCCAACAAATTGGATAACAATAGCTTTAAAACCATGTCAACAAATACATGCATGCACAGATTTGAGGCAGCTTTAATCGCATGTTTGGTAATTTCATGACTTCATTTACAACAGAATAACGACGGTGCATGCCCGTAGTTTCTTTAGCGCTTTAGTTTTCCCATAATAAAGTAATATGCAGCGTGCGCCGGCGCATTTGTTCGAGCAATTCGTGGGTTCGCGCCTTGAGCTCAGCTATATATAGCCTAACGGCTGATTGGAGTTTACTGACATAGCCTGACGACATCTCATCTGACCGCAGTTCACTGTTGTTCAACTGAAGCTACTCGTTTGACTTGCGCCTGGCGCTGGCCCATGTACAGACACAAAGGCATCGTAAATCGATATACTAATCATTCCAGATAATTTTACTCAAGCGGTCTGCTTTGAAGTTCTCAGAGGAATAAGACGGACAAGAAACAGCAACCCAGAATATTTGTCACAAGCATTGATTAAAACAATTATGATAATAATCACATAAAAAAAAAAAAATACAAAAAAAAAAAATACGACTTAAATTCTGGACCTTTGGCAGTGAGGGGGGGTTCGTTCGAACCACCCGAACCCCCCCTGCCTACGGGCATGAGTTGTGCTTTGGGTTATCCAAGACAGTCGCAGCTCAAGGTCCTTTCTGATGCCGTCCCCTCCACTGTCTTCACTTGTCCATTGTCTTTACTGCTGTGTATATTAAAAACAAACAAACATCAAAATATATTATCATTTAATACTTACACTTAAACAGGTTTATATTGTTTCCCCTGGAGGCTCGATATATTACTAATTATATGGAGAAACATTACACAACAGAATCCTATCTATACTTTGTAAATAAATTAAAATCAACCTAAGTACATTTATATTCAATTAAGTAATCGAAAATCACAAAATGTTAATAAATCAACTAGAAAAAGAAGTGACAGTGATATAGACAACAATCTCTTACTAAATTGCCAGTAATCAGCCAGATGTTTGGTGAATCTACAAAAAGAAAAGAAATGGTTCACTGAAAAGTCCTTAAAATGAGGAATTTAATTTTTACTACAGACCTATTCGTATTTCCGGGTTTCTCAGAAGCGGAAGTCGTCATAGTTGGGTAAAAGTCTATGGCGGTGAATGAGAGAATAAATTAAATATATTTTTTTGTGTTCCTATTTTCTCAAATAGCAAAAACTAAACAACAGCGTTTTCACAACTTTCAAAAAGATGAAAAAATAGAGAGATTGATAACCGATTTACCGTCACTCCCATAGCTGCTACAGGAAATCGTATTGGCTATAAGTGAAATGCACCAGAAAGTCTCAACAAAAGTGGATCTTTAATTTCTTTATAATGTAGATGTATGTTTCAGAATGGGGCATTTGTATGATTTTTACATATAAATAACCTAGTCTGTCTTAACTGCATCACTATATACAGACATTAAAGGTCAAACCATTCTGATATTCTTTTTATCTAAATAAACAACATATTATGACTCTTAAAGGGTTAGTTCACCCAAAAATGAAAATTCTGTCATTAATTACTCACCCTCATTTCATTCAAAACCCATAAGACCTTCGTTCATCTTCAGAACACAAATTATATTTTTGATGAAATCTGAGAGCTTTCTGACCCCAGACTGCAACGTAATTGCAACTTTTGCAGGCCCAGAAAGATAGTAAAGACATTGTTAAAGTAGCCCATGTGACTGCAGTGGTTCAACCTTAATGTTATAAAGCGGCCAGAATACTTTTTGTGTGCAAAAAACAAAATTATTGACTTTATTAAACAATTTCCTCTCTCCGTGTCACTCTCTGATGCTGTTCATGTGAGCACCACAACACATGCATGTGATGCTGACGCAGAATCCAGCCAATAATGAGCCGACGTTCTGACGTAGAACCTGGAAGTGCTGCACTGTGTTTACTACGTCAAAAGTGTCAAAAGACCGACAGTAGAAAAGAAATTGTTGAATAAAACCGTTTTTTTTCTTTCTGCACACAAAAAGTATTCTCATTGCTTCATAACATTAAGGTTGAACCACTGTAGTCACGTAGACTATTTTAACAAAGTCTTTACTACCTTTCTGGGCCATAAAAAGGTAATAACGTTGCAGTCTATGGAGGGTCAGAAAGCACTCAGATTTCATCAAAAATATCTTCATTTGTGTTCTGAAGATGAACGAAGGTCTTATGAGTTTGGAACAACATGAGAGTGAGTAATTAATTATATAATTTTCATTTTTGGGTGAACTAACCCTTTAAGATACAGGGCATATAAAAATTCAGTGTTGTTATATTTCATACACCTCAACGGAATTGAGTTAATTTGTTTTATTTGTTCTTATTTTATTACTGTCTGTTTACTTGTCTTTTTTGTGAATTCAATTCAGTTTGAAATCAAGCTTTCTTGTGCTGCATGTGAGCTATTGCAACAAAGTTACCCTATTGTAAAGACACAAATACAGAGTGAGCAAATATTTAAGTGAGATTATTGTAATGGTAATTGATCAATGTTTAAATATGTAAACAAAAGCCTAAATTAAAATCTGTTCATCATATAAAGCGGACGTGTCTCTTCAGAAGACTTGAATTAAACCACTAAATTCAAATTGATTACTATACTATAATTCATGCACTTCATAAAATAAGGTGAAAGTGCTTTATTGAAAGTAGCAATTTTCTACTTAGATCTATGATTTGATTGAATATTGTTTGGTAATTCATTAAAAATCGCCGGCTAAAAAGTAATTAGTAATTTGAGTAGTTTTTGAGAAGAGTAATTTGTACTTTTACTCGAGTACTTTTTGACACCAGGACTCTTACTTGTAATTGAGTTTTAATTCAGCAATGTACAAAGTACTTGTACTTAAGTAGAAATTTTCAGTATTCTTTCCACCACTGAAAGTGTCTAACGATAGACATTTTATTTCATGGTAACGATACATATCGTTATATCGCACAGCCCTAAGCAATAATAAATGTCCAAGCTTTTTGATACTGTGGTATTTCATAATTTAGCCCCAGGGCCCATTTAATTTAATAAAGTTATACATATATTTATATACATATAAGTATATAAAGGATGAAAGCCTGTTGTGTCAATCTCTTGATTTGTGGCTGTGGCAGTTATTGTGAAACTCACCATCTTCATGTACTGAGTGTCAGGCCTTGTCCTGAAGAATCTCAGCACCAAACGCTAGAGATTACATCTCATCTGGTAACAAGAGTAAACATAATTTTAAGAACTCTAACGATATCTTTACCCCCTGATATTGCATTGGTGATATAATTCAAACATATTAGAGGCTAAGAGTATGAGCAATGAGTAAGCTGGCCAAATTTCTGTCGAAAATAACTTACATGCTTAAAGTTGTCGACCCCCTGAACCACAGTCAGCATTTATAAGTAGCCTAAAAAGTATTTAAGTAAAAAAAAAAAAAAAAAAAAAATACATGTATACAAACAAATAAATATCTTTGAGTGGAACAGTATGGTGTCTGTTCACTGGCAAATGTGACAGTATGAATGAGGTAAGGCTGGTGATTGACGCTCATGAGCACCAATCAGCAGCGAGTGGGCACTATTTCAGGGCTGGTTGGTTGCAGCCTGGGATGCGTCACGTCCGGATCCCCCCCCTTTTTCTGTTTTGTTTCAGCGGTTTCAGGTATGTGCTGTTAACACGTAGCATTTTGCTAACTGTTTATTATTGCTTGTTGCACTAATAGCTTGCTTGTTGTACACCAGCCTGTCTTTTCATCGGTTTGTGTGTTTCTCCGGATGCTGTTTTGGATGCGATTACTGCCCTCCTTTCAGGTACGAGGAAGTTTTATTGTAAGCCAGGTCTCGTTTTACTGAGGGGCGGGTGGTTTGAGTAACGTGCAGTTCCTGTACTTCAGTTATACCAGCGGGTTATTTGAAGGCTGTGTATCCTGAGCGGTGAACTGATTGTAAAACGCGTCTATCCATATTTGGTAAGTTTTGTTGGGTTTACGGGGGGGAATTTCGGCGTGTGATTGTGCAATTAATAGTAACCCTGTTTTGTGTTTGTATCACTCATGCATGCTATAGGATTCTCCCTTTCGTCCTGGGCGATTATTATTGCAGCTCGGTTCTGTTTCCGCAACGCGCCGAGCTAACGATATTGGATTACAACTATTTAAAGGGACTTCTGCTGCTGCCGTCTGGTTTCTGTGATTTGTTTTAACTGACTTTTTTTGGTTTACTTTGGGGTGGATGATCATACATTTATTGGGGCTGGCCTAAGGACGACGTGGCCGCTCCTTCGAGTCCTGTTTTCCTCAAACTTTTAACAGCCTTTCGTTTATTTTTTGTTTCTTTTGTAGATTTGTATATGGTGATTTGTACTGTGCTGTGGTGACTGTTGCCCATCGTGTTACGGTGGAATTGTGACTGCAAATTGCTTTTTATTCATTTCTGTTTGAGATTTATTTTGTTTTTGCTTTCTTTCAGGAGCTGGGGTCCCACGGGTGAAAGATCTTTTTGTGGTGGTGGTGCTGCTTCAACGTTTGCCGTGTGACACTTTTGAAGTGTACGAGTGTGTGATCTGAGTTCACGGTGGGGTGTGTGTGGAAGTGTGCTTTTGGATAACTAGCGCTGGTGATCACTCCGGTGGGTAACCCCAGCCCTGTAATTATATTATATTTTGTTTTGTTTATTTGGAAGTGGTGTAGATTGGTTTTGGTACGTTTTTTTCCTTTTGGTTGTTTATTTTTGTTATTTGTGTAATTGTCTGTCACTGGATCTTTTTACCAGTGAGGACATTTTCTTATGTTAAGTTTGTTTTTGTAATTTGGTATAATTTAAGTTTGATTATTTTTGTGTGCTGTTTTTGTTTTTTTTGAAATTTTGTTTTGTGTAAATTTATTTTGCATTGTCACTGAGAGAGAGAGCTGCTATGAATGGTACCATATCATTGAGCCTATTTTAAGTGATTTTTCTATCTTGGATGCAAGTTGTGAATAAATTGTTTTTTTATATGATGCCCACGTTTCCTGCCTACACTTATTTCTAAGAGAATCGAACCTGTGTGACCAAATAACAAACTCTGGGGTTTATTTCTATTTCCTGGGTGAAACCCTCCCAGGTGGCGTAGTCGAATTTTCTACAAGTAGATAAACTTGGGCTTGTGTGTGTTAACCTGTGCTGCCCCCCCCCCTCGCCACACAAACATAACTACAAACAGACATAGAGAAATACAATAAAATAGATTAATGACCATGATATCCTGTTATCATAATAGTTAAATAAATGATAACTACAAGAATTATAACATTATACTTGTCATCTATGTTACCTCATTTAGCTGATTATTTAGCCTACAGGCCTTTCAATGACAATCTTACTGAAACAACCTGGGGTTAATGATTTTAAAATGTGAGACTTCTTTCAAAAACATGTAAAAATCTTACAGACCCACAACTTTTCAACAGTAGTGTACTGAATGATTGAGGTTTTGCTTACTAGTCATCTGGTTCATGGCCTTTGACAGGAGGTCGCTCAGCTCTGGGGTGCAGGAGGCCATCAGTATGGAAGGATCTAGGAACATAACATGCAATTTGTCACAGAGCCAACAACATTTAGTATAAAATGCCCTGTTTATTACAAGGAACCAAGCTAGAGCAGAGGTGGAAAGAATAATATACATATTAAAAAATATATATATTACTTAAGATAACAAAATGTATATTTTTGGATTTAGAATTCAGTATTGTACATGTAGTGTCACTTACGTTTTGGATGTCAAAGACTTCTTAACTAATAAATTAAAAATACATAATTTTCCAAAAGAAAATTGTAGATGCATGGTGATATAGGTTAGATATATTGTGAAATAAATGCATTTTAAAGTATTTAATGAACTTTCTCAGTTCACCTGTGTTTCCTCCTCCTCTGTCAGTTTCCCCTTTGTTGTAGAGGGGGTTTTCTGTCACCCCTGAAACTGCAGAACATTATTTATCCATATTTGTTTACCATTAGAGATCAAAACATGTTTGAAATAGTTTTAGTTCATTTTCGCGCTCATGTAAGTGACGTCACCGATTAACGGTACAGCAACTTTTAGGTTAAATAAATTAGTTTACTATCATTCATTGATAATTTGCCAGCAAAACCTTTACAAAACTATTATAACATCACATCTACACATAAAGATGCGATTAAAAGTCCAAACTTTCATTAAACAAGGGCTCAAAATATAGAGTTAGTTAGCCAACCGCATCTGAAAACGGTTGTAAGGACTTAGCCTATTTATTAGCTCAAATTAATTGTTACAGGGAATAAGAATTGAATCAACTGTAAATGATTCACTGTAAATGATTCAGAATTAATATTTAACACTCCATCAATTATTCGTCCAGCGAAAATTGAGGTTAGAGTATTTTACCAATTCTGGATAAAATATTATTCTGCGGCCAACAGTAACAATATTTTGTTATGATTATTGTTATTATTGTAATTATTATATTATAAGCAAGAGGTAACTTGATATTTTACGTTAAGGCAGTAATTTGACACACAGCACAAGAAACTCGTATATGTGAAAATCAAAACAAGATTTATTGACTACTTCTAATGATTACAGGAAACTAAGGCTAAACACACACACACACACACACACACATACATACATGCACACACATTCGCGGAGTTGATGAGTTATGAAAAGTCCCAAGTTCAGTGCTAACTTAACTCATAACCTGAGGAAAATCACAAAAGCAGAGCTTTGGCTTGATTCTTTAGGTTTAAAGGAGTTTCACCAGTTTCCAGCAAGAGAGAGAGAAGTTTGCTTGTACCTGCGTTTGCTGTGACAGCTGAGGTAATCGGGTTGTTCCGTGACTCGTGTACAGCGGAATCCCATTCTGGATTGGCTGTCTTTCAGGTGACGTCTTCTCGGGAAAGCCCTGTGGGTTGCGCGGAAGCTTTGAAGGATGCTGCTGGCTGGTGTGGTGCGCTGTTCTGAGCGTCTGGCTTGAGCGGCTCTCTTCTTGGGAGACTTTGGTCAGATATTTCACAGAGGGTTGCGGAGTCTGGATGTGACGGCTGTCGAATGATCAGCGGCGCAGCTCGTGGTTGAAGTCGGGTGTTAGATGGAAAATCAGCCCCGGTCAATCAGTTATCAATGACCCATGCGACTTTTCCGCCGTGGTCAAAGTAGCGGTGTTTCGGCTACCGGGCTTCAACGACTGTGCTTCAGTCCGGCTTCTGACCGACTTCTGGCTTTTTCTGACTTCCAGCTTCTGACCTTAGCTTGTTCGGACAGCATAGTTTTAAGGGAGCGATCTTCCAATGAGACGTTGCTACGGAGATTAGACACGCCTCGTCTATTGTCTATTGATCACATCGCGTGATATCTGCAGAACATTCTCCTGTTTTATTAACAACTTTATAAAGTTTCTTAATATTTTCCTGATACTGAATTTCAATGTTTAATTCACACAGAATTACAGAGAATTATAAATTCTGCATTTAGAACTCAAACATGACACACTTCTTACACACATATTACTAGACTGACCTAATTAAAACAATGATTACAATAATGCATTTGAAGAAAACCCACATATTGAATACATTGAATAGACATGTTAGTAATTACATCATGGCATGTATTATTCTGTATATAGTTAATACTTTAAGTAATCGACAATTGTCCCTTTTGAGATTCAAGATTGAGTCATTAAGCATAGTTTAAACTTTGACCGGAGTCACGAGTGACCGGGTCACGATGGACGGTCAACACAAGGGAGGTATTGATAGGACAGATTCGTCTTTAAATCCGTTGATGGGTATTTTCCTGTTCCGTCCGATAATACAAGAGGGTTTTGTGAGAGAATCAATAGATTTAATGTGATCAAATCCATGTGATGGGTTCTGATTAGTTTATTGCTGATGAGCTAAGAAGTCCTTTAGACAGAGTCCTTTGTTAAAAGAAGTCACGTCATCACTTCTGTTAAGGCTAGGCGTTTCCTGTCAGGAAATGGATCTTTTGGACCAAATGAAGCTTTGTTCAATCATGTTGTTCATTGATAAAGTCATTGGTAAGTTCTGTCGAGCAATGCCCTACACGGTTGAGATGCTAACGGACTATTTCAAAGACACTAAACAATTTCTTTGAAGTAAATATTCAACAGAAGTGTGTCGATTACACGTAAGAAAGGTATCAGGAACAGTTATATATATTATTTGTGTGATTTTATGGACTAAACTTACCTAAAATCAGTGAAAACAACAGCGAGACGGAGTCTTGATGCTCGACGTTTCCCTGTTACCATGGCAACTCAGATCCGCTCCAGTGTTTGCTATCTTATTGTCTCGTGTAATCTTGCGATATCTCTTTAGACCGCAAAAAATGAAAATGAGCATATAATTTCTATTTTCTGAAATATTGACGTACCAACAAACTGACACAGAAGTGGCAAAATAGGCCTAATAGGGCACATTTTTATTTCATATACATTATTAGCCTACTATTATTATTATTATTATTGTATAATTTGGTTAAACACTTTTTTTTTAAGGTATAGTATACGAGCTTATTTCAGCATTTATTTACAAGTGATTTTCTTAACCTATTTCAACCATTTTACATTTAATAATTGTTTCACTGTTGAAACATCAACTGACGTTACTTCAACCATATTTCAACGTTGAATTTCGGTCATGTGTTGACTGGGCTTCAACCGTTTAGCATTCAACGTTGTATCAACGTTGTTTCACTGTTGAAACAACAACTGACCTTATTTCAACCACATTTTAACGTTGAAGGTCGGTCATTTGCCGGCTGGGCAGTTATTACTACAGTAACTACATGCATGTAATGTGTAACAAGAACGTACTCGGTTACTAACGTAACCTCAGTTCCCTTTCGATACTTCACTCGTACTGCGTATGGGGGAAAAGTCTCCCTTTTTCTCCGTCACTGAAGCCTTTTTCAATAACGCAGTGTAACTGCACCGTCATTGGTTCACTCATAGCCAGTTGTTGAACCAATGGCGGTGCGGCATAGCTGCGCGGCCTATGGCGACAAAGCGTGCGAACTTTCCCGCCTAAATGGGCGGGGTTAAGGGCTATATAAGCAGGCGTGTCGCCATAGGATTTCAGGCCAATCGACTGAAGCGACGACTCTGAAGCCGCAGCCTCGTGGCGCGGCAAGTAACGCAGTACTCGTTCCGTATCTCAGGGAACCCAGGTTACGATAGTAATCGAGTACGTTCCCTTTCGATACTTCACTCGTACTGCGTATGGGGAACGAATTCAACCGCGCCGTGCCACGGCAGGGAACGACATAACTTGTTTTGGACACCGGGAGGGGACCAAGAAAACAAGTAAGGCGGCAAAGCCGCCATATCCCTTGTTACACTACAAAGGAAATGATTCCTGTAACGGCGTGAGGCGGAACTCGCAAGAGGCCGCCCAATCACACTGAAAGAACCCGAGCTTGCAAGGTCGGGACATCAAGATGATAGAACCTGACAAAAGTGGTCGGCGAAGACCAGCCGGCCGCCTCACAGATGGGGCCTGCAAATCGCTTGACCGATGCTAATGCAAGCAGCAGAGCGGTTTTCAGCGTCAGGGGCCTGAGGTCAGCTGAACGCAGCGGCTCAAAGGGGTTACCTTTTAGGGCCCTGAGGACCAGGGAAAGGTCCTAAGTGGGAACAGTGAGGGGACGAGGTGGATTTAATCGCCTAGAACCCCTTAAAAAACGGACCACAAGGCCGTTTCGACCCACTGATTGGCCAGCAATAGGAGCATGAAACGCTGCGATGGCTGCTACGTATACTTTAAGCGTTGAAGGGGTGCGCCCCATATCCAAACGCTCTTGGAGGAAAGACAGTATGAAAGATACGTCACTCTCCACAGGGTCTATGTTGCGCGAGGAACACCAATCAACAAAGACCGACCATTTCTGGGCGTAGAGGCGTCTCGTGGACGGGGCTCTCGCCTGAGATATGGTATTTAGAACGTCCCCGGGGAGGTTAGCCGGCTCCCATCGAGGGACCAGAGGTGTAGAGCCCAGAGCTCTGGCTGTGGGTGCCAGATCGTCCTGTTTGCCTGAGAGAGGAGATTCCGTCTCAGGGGAATCGGCCAAGGGGCTCTCGTAGAGAGCTTGAACAGCTCCGAGGACCAAACTTGGCTCCTCCAGAGCGGGGCAACCAGAAGGACTCTGTGTTGGTCTTCTCTGATGCGCCTGATGACCTGGGGGATCAGTGCGACCGGAGGAAAAGCATAAAGGGGCGTGCTGGGCCATGCGTGGGCCAGAGCATCGACTTCCTTCGAGAAAAATGTTGGGCAGTGAGAGTTGTCTTCTGAGGCGAAGAGGTCTACCTCTGCTTTCCCGAAGAACTCCCAAATCATGAGAACCATCTGGGGGTGGAGCATCCACTCGTCTGAGGGAATGTTGCTCTGTGACAACGTGTCCGCGCCCAGATTGGTCTTGCCAGGAATATGAGTCGCTCTGAGCGACTGAAGTCTCGGCAGAGCCCATTCCAGAAGGCGTTTCGCCAGAGCGCATAAGCGGCTGGACGAAAGACCGCCCTGGTGGTTTATGTACGACACCACTGTCATGCTGTCCGATTGGACTAAGACATGGCGTCCTGTCAAGTGAGCCTGGAAGGATTGAAGGGCTTTCATCACTGCTAGCATCTCTAGGCAGTTGATGTGTAGACGGCTTTCCTTGTGACTCCACGAGCCGAAGGCCGGTCTGCCCTCGCACACAGCGCCCCAACCCGAGTTGGAGGCGTCCGTTGAGAGCACCGTCCGTCGTGGGACCGCCTGCAGTGGTACTCCAAGACTGAACCAAGCAGGGTTCAACCAAGGTTTCAGGGCTAGAAGACAGGCCCGATTGACCTTGAGACATAGGCGGCCGTGCCGCCAGGCGTTTGGAGGAACCCGGAGCTTCAACCAGTACTGAAGAGGCCGCATCTGAAGAAGGCCGAGCTGCAGCACCGGGGAGGCGGAAGCCATCAACCCTAGCAACCTCTGGAAAAGCTTCAGAGGGAGATAGGCTTTGTTCTTGACTGAGGCCGCGAGCTGCTGAATCGCCAGAGCACGTTCCGGCGAGACTACGAAAACTGCCCCCAGAAACGAAATTTGCTGGCTGGGGCACAGCGAGCTCTTGGCTAAGTTGACCCTGAGACCCAGACATTGTAGATGGCTGAGGAGCACGGATCTGTGGTGTTCCAGCTCGGCTCGCGAACGGGCTAGAATGAGCCAGTCGTCGAGATAATTTAGAACCCGGATTCCCATTTGTCTCAGAGGAGAAAGCGCCGCGTTCATGCACTTGGTGAAAGTGCGAGGAGCCAGAGACAGCCCGAAGGGCAGGACCGTATATTGGTACGCCACCCCCTCGAATGCGAATCTCAAGAATCGTTTGTGATGGGGGACTATCTGGATGTGAAAATACGCATCCTTCAGGTCCAGCGAGCAGAACCAGTCCTCGGGGCAAATGTGCACGAGGATCTGCCTCAGCATCAACATTTTGAACTTCCGTCTCATGAGGGAGCGATTCAAAAGTCTGAGATCTAGGATGGGTCTGAGACCGCCATCCTTCTTGGGGACCAGAAAGTAGCGGCTGTAAAAGCCTGACTCGCTCTCCGCAGGGGAAACTATTTCCACAGCTCCCTTTCTTAGCAACGTCATAACTTCGGCCGTGAAAACGGCGGTTTGTGTGGGCGCAACAGGTGTGGGCCCAGCTACAACATGAAGCATGTCTCCCACGCCCGGAATTAGACGAGGCAGAGGGGAAACTGCACGCAGGAGCTTTTGGGGTGGTCCGGTCGCAACGAGACAATCCCCCATCCTCTTCCTTTCTGATAAATCAGGACGTCTTTGGAGTCACCGGGTCCAGCACAATTTTGGGCCGGGGTCCCTGGCGTCTTGGGAAGGAGGGGCGCTGTGCAGGGCGCGAGCGCTGGCGGTGCTCCTTTGGTGGCGCTGCCTGGGAGGCGGGTGGAGCTGGCTTGTTCTGCTGAGCCGGCGCAGTCCTGGGGCGGCTGGAAGCAGAAGCAGAGCTGGAGCGCTTGGGCAGGAAATGTCTCATAGCCTGAGACGATTTCTGCGCCGCGGTGAAGCGCTCAGTAAAGCCATCCACTGCTGGCCCAAAGAAATCGGAGGGTGAGACTGGAGCGTCCAGGAAGGCCGTCTTGTCCAGGTCCTTGATCTCCGTTAAGTTGAGCCACAGGTGGCGCTCCAAAACTACCAGGCTGGCCATTGAGCGGCCAATGGCTTGGGCCGTAGTCTTCGTGGCTCGCAGGGCTAGGTCAGTGGCGCTGCGGAGGTCCTTGAAGGCCGGTGCGTCTATACCAGACTCATCCAGTGAGCGGAGGAGTTTGGCCTGGAAGACCTGGAATATGGCCATTGTATGGAGCGCGGAGGCAGCCTGGCCCGTCCAGCCAGGGTAGATGTGGTCTGGCAGGGCTTGGAGGGAAGGGTCCTCTTCGTCTTCCATCCCACAGCTGCGGGAGAACAGAGGTGAGCTGCCACCGCTTCATCCAGGGGTGGCAAGTGCTCGTATCCCTTCTCTTCAGCGCCGTCAACGGCGGTGAGGGCAGAGCGATGCGTCGTGTGGAGGCGGGCGGAGTACGGAGCGCGCCACGACTTCGTCAGCTCCTCATGGACCTCGGGGAGCGCTGGCGAGGCGCTTGGCGGCGGCCTGGCAGGAACCATTCGTCCAGGTGGCTGCGTGATGGCTCCTCTGGAGGGGCCCACTCGAGGTCCAGCTCTTCCACGGCTCTAGACAGGATGCGGAAAAGTTCGGCATCCATGCCTTGGCCGTGCTCTATGGGCTCCAAAGGAGGTGGGGGAGCGGGATCTTCCGGCTCGCCAGCCCATCCTTCTGCTTCGGAGGCCGCAAGGGACATGGAGTCATCCGGTTCGTCGTCCGATCCTCCAAACGAGAAGAGGTCACTTGCATCGGCAGAGGGACGCTGCTCGGGTCGGGAGAACAGGACGGGAGAGTGTTCCCTTGGAGGAGAGGGCGAGGCACGTGGGGGCTGGGCCGGCGTGAGCTCACTCAACTCCGGGCACTGGATCGCTCTACCCCGCTGTCTCTTCCTAGCCGGCTCGCGGGAGGAAGGAGACGGGAGGGCGCGAGCGGCGAGATCACCCTCCGTGAAGAAGGCAACCCGCGAGCGCAGGGAACCGAGACTCATGCTCTCGCAGTGCGGGCATGAGGCTCCAGCAAGCACGCCGTCAGCGTGGGACTTGCCCAGGCAAGCAACGCACTCGCTGTGTCCGTCGTCGTCGTGCAGAGGGGCTCTGCACGTGCCACATGAGTGGCGCGGCATTTGAATCAACGCCGCCGCTGTGATAACGCCGATTGGGGGGCACTTTTAGAGTGGCGAGGGCCGCTGAAGCTCTTTCGGAGCGGTGAAAACCACTGTTGTGCTCTTTTAGAGCGGCAATAAGCCGCGGAGAAGCCCTCAAAAGGCGCCGGATGGCGGCAGGAGACACGCTGGGAAACAGCCGGAAGCGGGAGGCGGCGACTCGAGGACGGCGCTGTGGGCTGCAGTCAGCGAGGGCACCGGCGCTGTCTCCGACCGGCGAGTCCAGCTGAGTCCGCTGCAGGAGCCTCTTCTGACGGCGGCGAGAGCTTCTTCGAAGGCGGCGAGCTTCTTCGGCTTCAGGCGGAGATTAGCGAGGAGAAGCAGAAGTTGTCGCTGAAGGAGAAAGGACTGAAATCTTATGGCGAAATGCCTGCTTATATAGCCCTTAACCCCGCCCATTTCGGCAGGAAAGTTTGCGCGCTTTGTCGCCATAGACCGCGCAGCTATGCCGCGCCGCCATTGGTTCAACAACTGGCTATGAGTGAACCAATGACGGTGCAGTTACACTGCGTTATTGAAAAAGGCTTCAGTGACGGGGAAAAAGGGAGACTTTTCCCCCATACGCAGTACGAGTGAAGTATCGAAAGGGAACAAATGTTTTGACCAATTTTAAAGTTTTATTACATTATGTTTTTAAGTGAAGGGTTTACAGTATGAGCAGATGATTTGGGTTTATATATTTCACATTTATTAATAAATTGACATCAATTTTACAAAAAAAAATTAATGATACATTTGAACGAATCCCGTGTGTGATCATTTCAGATGAAAGGTAATTTTAACAGTAATTATATTAAAATGATTTGTGACTACAATAACAACTGAATGGCTGTGATTTCCATCAACACAAATATAGCTTGAGTAAAGCACAGATACACACCGTCACTCATCATGACACACACACACACACACACACACACACACACACACTGATCTCACTGTCTATAAGAGGATTCATTACACACATTTATTCTGACATGTTATTTCACTGACAGAAGTTCATTTGTAGTATTAAAGGGGTCATGAACTGAGAAATCAAATTTTCCTTGAGCTTTTGACATATTAGAGGTCATCATACTTTAAGAATATCCTGTAAGTTTTAGAGCTGAAAACTTCCTTGTTAGTCCAATAAAAGCTTTAATTGACACCAGACCCAGTGAACGACAGGATTTACAAAGTTGGGATCTATGACGTCAAAGGGCAGCAAGCACCTCCTCTGCAGAAGATCAACGCCTACTTCATCCCTGCCTGTTTAGCCCCGCCCACCGAATAACGCATGACATGCAATAGAATAGGTAGCCTAAGTAACATAGGCCTACGTGGTGCTAAACCAGATCGAGCTACCAAACAATAAACATGCCTTTGAGGATTACAAAATATTGTGCAGTGCCTGGACTCCACAGTAACACAACAACATGTCAGTAACTGTGTTAATTATAATGCCTGATCTGATATTAATGATTCATGAACAGACAGATGTTCTATGTCTGTGTGTCAGTAAATCAAACCCGTGACTAAACATCAACTTAAGTTGTTTCTCTTAGTAGGATGAAAAAAATCTGTTATTTAACGGTGATTAAATTATATAAAGAAAGCGATCAAAGAAAGCTCCCTTTGCAATTGTTGGAGCAGCGCACGCTGAAGCTGTCAATCAAACAACATGAGTTTATCAGTGACTGACGCGCAAAACTCCCGTTTTATTCAACGAATCTCTTAGTGTACAGAAATTGAGTTGCAATGACGAGATCACTGCTTTCATGCGCTCAACATATATGATCGGCTACACAGTGTTCATCTCTGCAACCTTTCATGCCACGATCTAAATATAATGCCATAGATCTTAATGTAATGCAACACTTTTCACGATTAGTTAACCTTGAGAGCTGTAATAGTAAAAACGCGCTAAAAGAGAGAGTAATACTTGGCTATTTCAAATGGAAAGATGTCAGCCAATCACAGCAGTGCGTGTTTACACTGAAGTCTCACAGCAGACACGCCCCTTAAAACAGAGTGTTCAAACCAGAGGGCTAAAATTAGGGCAGGAAAAATGCCTTTTATTTATAAATTATGACAATTTTAAATGTAAAAAGCATATTAACATTATAAGTGCACCCCAGGAAACATTATAAAACAATAAATCAACGCAGTTCATAACATCTCACTGTTACTGATTCATCATGAGCTCAAATAATTATGGGTAGAGTCTCTCTAGTCTACAGTCTATTCTGATTCATAAACACAGTTTTACTGATTTTATTTTACTGATGAATTACAACAAACAGTAAACCCAGGATAGAGCGGTTGAGTGAATGTGGTCTGGACTGTGTGGATGAGGATCATTGTGCCACATACACTCCTATTCTCCTGTGATCCACATACACTCCTATTCTACTGCGTCTGATGGACCTTACTGGGAGATAAGTCTCTATGTTATTGTGTCTGAATGAGTAACTGGAGGAAGAGCAGATCAAACTCCAGGACTGATCATTACATCCAAACAAACACTCATAACCCTGTCCCTTCCTGCTGTTCTTATATGACACTGATATATACACATCATCTCCACTCCACTCAATCTCCCAGTAACAGCGTCCACACACACTCTCTCTACACAACACCTGATACCACTGATCAAATCTGTCTGGATGATCAGGATACGGCTGAAGCTTTGGGTAAGTGTTAGTAATCACTCTGTTCATCTCAGACAGACGGAGGTGTTTATTCACTGTGTTCAGATCCAGATTGAGCTGATGGGAATCTGATGGAGATAAAACACATAAGAATCAGGAATTATGAATCTGTCTGATCTTTTAATGTTTCAGAACTCTTCATGATCAATATATCAGCAGCATCTCAGTACAGTTTACCAGATATCCTGTGCAAATCATAATTTAAATTATCAATTATTAAACTTGAAAATCATGTTTCCTTTCACCTTCTACAGGAAGAACATGAACACACTCAGAGATTTTTCTGCTTGTTTTCTTAGTGACTTACATTGTAGGAAGTCGTTCCTGGTTCTGGGAACAATGTTGGTGAAAGTGACTGTGGAAGGGTCATTCCACGAAATCGGTGCCTTTTGTGTCCCTAAAAAATAACCAGACATAGAAGTACCATAACAACAAATAAATTTGTGATTTAAAAACATATCAATACTGTGCATTGTTTTATCAATATTACACCAAAGTAAAGACAATTAAATATTATTTTAAATAATTAGGGGCCAAGCCCCGAAGGGGCTGTAGCCCCTATTGTAATTGTACGTTTTCCCTTTTATTATTATTATTCTTCCTCCCGAATGGGAGTCTATGGCAGCCCTATCAACGGAACATGAGAAAATGATGAAATTTGGCACAGTTGTAGAGATGCTCATGAATAGTGATTGGACCAAATTTGGAGTCTCTAGAACCAACTCTATAGCGCCACCACCAGTTCAAAATTTCAACATTCTAACGGTTTTAACATTTGAACTGTTTGTCATAGAAAAATTAAATTTAGTTCATCTGATTCGTCTCTTCATGCTGATGCTATTCAACTTCTTACATTAAGTCTCCACCCATTACAGTAGCGGCCATTTTGAAAAGTACAGTATTTGTTTTTTTCGCTTCTCCTCCTTCAAAATTTGTCCAATTTTGTCCAAACTTTGATCAGGTGATCTTTGGTCTGAGCCGCACAGAAATGACTGAACAGATTTTTTTTATTCATCTTTGTTCAAAAGTTATGATGTCACGAAGTTAACGAGGTTGACCCAAAATTGCTATAGAGGCTGTATCTCGGCCAAACTTTGAGCAATCGAAACTAAAATTGGTACACTTGATCAAGACCATGATCTGAGGTTCCATGCCAAATTTGGGAACAGCGCCACCTACAGGTCATGAGATCTGAAAAATGGCTATTTTGGCCAATAACTTTTGAACACTTTATTAGAAATCAAGATCTTGGTGTCTATGGATTCCTTGGACCATGCCGAATCCGGGGATATTGAATTTGTCAACATCGGATGAAAAGCATGTCCGCCATTTTGAATTTTGTCATAAATTGCAATAACTTTTAAACAATTTGACATATCATCACAAAATTTGGTACATATGACCATCAGAGTGTCCTGAAGGTACATGAGAAGTTTCAGCACAGCGCCACCTAGTGTTCCACAGATATAATGTTTTTTGCAAAATTGCTTATAACTTTTGAAAACATTATCCAAAATTTGTCTGCTTTATGTCATTTTATTCCCTGGCTTATGCCGATTCCGACAATGTGTCATTTGTCATTTTCCTTAAATGTACCTGTCTGCCATATTGAATTAAATCAAAACAGTTTTTTCGCTACTCCTCCTACAAATTTTGGTCAATTTTTGTCCAAAATCAGCTCAGATGATCTTTGGACCGAGCCGCACAGAAATGACTGAACGGATTTTTGATATTCGCTACCATTCCCAAGATATTCATCTCTGAATGTGACCTTGCTTGTGTTTGTTGTCTTATACTAGTTAGCTTAGCACAGTAATTGCTTAGCATGCTAAACTATTGCTATTCTTTCTAATGTGGTCTTCAGTCAACAGGTTAACCAAAACTTAGTTGGCATTAAATAACTTTGCATACTAATATGGTTAACATGCTATGAAGCTTTTTTTTTTGTGAACTCTTTCTCACACTGAAACCTCTGCTTAGCATACTGATGAACTTGCATGGCTGATTAGCTCAATGTGTTACGCCACGGATCCCGAATGCTCTGCATCGTGGGTTCGAAACTCAGTGTGACACATGCCCAGACCGCATGAGGTACTGTGGCAGGAAAAGATGCAGAACTTGTGTCTGTTCTAGGCATTCTGCCTAAAACTGGTCTAATCTGAAGCTATCACATGCAATTCCTTTATGTCCAAATTCGTAGTTATTCTTCTTCCCCCTGTATGGTAATCAATGAACCATAAGAAGGAAAATTATCAAATTTGGCATGCTTGTAGTGATAGTAATTAAAAGTAATTTGACCAACTTTGGAGTATCTAGGACTAAGTCTATAGCGCCACCACCAGTTCAAATATTCACTTTTGTAAAGGTTATAACTTTTGAACCCTTTGTTCCAGAAAAATGAATGTCAATACAACTGATTCCTCTCTTCATACTGATCACATTCAATATCTTACATTAAGTCTCCACCCAGTACAGTAGTGGCCATTTTGAAAAATACAGTATTCCGTTTTTTCGCTACTCCTCCTTCAAAATTTGTCCAATTTTGTCCAAACTTTGATCAGGTGATCTTTGGTCTGAGCCGCACAGAAATGACTGAACAGATTTTTTTTATTCATCTTTGTTCAAAAGTTATGATGTCACGAAGTTAACGAGGTTGACCCAAAATTGCTATAGAGGCTGTATCTCGGCCAAACTTTGAGCAATCAAAACAAAAATTGGTACACTTGATCAAGACCATGATCTGAGGTTCCATGCCAAATTTGGGAACAGCGCCACCTACAGGTCATGAGATCTGAAAAATGGCTATTTTGGCCAATAACTTTTGAACACTTTATTAGAAAATCAAGATCTTGGTGTCTATGGATTCCCTGTGCCATGCCGAATCCGAGGATATCGAATTCGTCAACATCGGATGAACCACGTGTCCGCCATTTTGAATTTTGTCATAAATTGCAATATCTTTTAAACTATTTGACATATCTTCACAAAAATTGGTATGTATGACCTTTGGTAGGTCCTGAAGGTACCAGAGAAGTTTCAATACAGCACCACCTACTGTTCCACAGATATAAGTTTTTTTGCAAAAATGCTTATAACTTTTGAAAACTCTTTCCAAAACATGTATACTTTATGTCATTTTATTCCCTGGCTAATGCCAATTCCAACGATGTGTCATTTGTCATTTTCCTTAAATGTACCTGTCTGCCATATTGAAATAAATGAAAAAGAGTTTTTTCGCTACTCCTCCTACAAATTTTGTCCAATTTTGTCCAAAATCAGCTCAGATGATCTTTGGGCCGAGCCGCATAGAAATGACTGAACGGAATTTTGATATTCACTACCGTTCCCAAGATATTTGTCTCTGAATGTGACCTTGCTTGTGTTTGTTGTCTTATGCTAGTTAGCTTAGCATGCTAATTGCTTAGCATGCTAACCAGTTGTCATTCTTTTTAATGTGGCTCTTCAGCTATCAAGTTAACCATGAGCTTCATTAGCATTAAGTTAGCTTAGCATGCTAATATGGTTAGCATGCTAAGTAATGCTTTTTTTGTAAATTCTTTGTTACACTAAAAGTTCTCTTCCACAGCATGTTGAACACGTGTCATGAAGTAGCTCAATGTGTAAAGCCAGGTACCTGAAGAGGCCTGTACCCGAAGATAGTGGGTTCGAATCCCGGGAGGAGCGGTTTTATGAAATAGTGTGTTTTGATTCCTTTAATGCCTCTTGGATTAGAAATAAATGTTTTTTGTTTCATGCTGTGTTCATTTTCATCTAAGCTTCTGTACATTCTGAGATCATTCTCGCCCATAATTCTGAACCAGCTGTTTCATGTTTGTTCATTTTCTGCTGTTTTTCCTCTTCCTGCTCTGTATTGCGCTACAGCATGATGAGCTGCAGAATGATCTAAAGTAAAGTTATTAAATATAACATTCAGTGCAGTTTTAATAAAATTCTTCATTTTGAGTTAATTTTCACGTGAACTAATGAACTTCGGCAGTTGTGCCAGCATTCACCTGCACAGTGGTGCAATGTGATGAGAAATGGACACTGGTCCTGGAGGTTGTGGGTTTGAATCCCATGAGGGTGGGTTTTATTCAATAGTGTGTAATGAGTCATTTTGATTCCTTTTTTTTATCCAAATAAGCATTGTACTAATCTTTATTCCTCTTGAATTAGAAACAAGTATTTAGGGGCCAAGCCCCAAAGGGGCTGTAGCCCCTATTGTAATTGTACGTTTTTAGGGGCCAAGCCCCGAAGGGGCTGTAGCCCCTATTGTAATTGTACGTTTTCCCTTTTATTAGGGGCCAAGCCCCGAAGGGGCTGTAGCCCCTATTGTAATTGTACGTTTTCCCTTTTATTATTAGGGGCCAAGCCCCGAAGGGGCTGTAGCCCCTATTGTAATTGTACGTTTTCCCTTTTATTATTATTATTCTTCCTCCCGAATGGGAGTCTATGGCAGCCCTATCAACGGAACATGAGAAAATGATGAAATTTGGCACAGTTGTAGAGATGCTCATGAATAGTGATTGGACCAAATTTGGAGTCTCTAGAACCAACTCTATAGCGCCACCACCAGTTCAAAATTTCAACATTCTAACGGTTTTAACATTTGAACTGTTTGTCATAGAAAAATTAAATTTAGTTCATCTGATTCGTCTCTTCATGCTGATGCTATTCAACTTCTTACATTAAGTCTCCACCCATTACAGTAGCAGGCCATTTTGAAAAGTACAGTATTTGTTTTTTTCGCTTCTCCTCCTTCAAAATTTGTCCAATTTTGTCCAAACTTTGATCAGGTGATCTTTGGTCTGAGCCGCACAGAAATGACTGAACAGATTTTTTTATTCATCTTTGTTCAAAAGTTATGATGTCACGAAGTTAACGAGGTTGACCCAAAATTGCTATAGAGGCTGTATCTCGGCCAAACTTTGAGCAATCGAAACTAAAATTGGTACACTTGATCAAGACCATGATCTGAGGTTCCATGCCAAATTTGGGAACAGCGCCACCTACAGGTCATGAGATCTGAAAAATGGCTATTTTGGCCAATAACTTTTGAACACTTTATTAGAAAATCAAGATCTTGGTGTCTATGGATTCCCTGTGCCATGCCGAATCCGAGGATATCGAATTCGTCAACATCGGATGAACCACGTGTCCGCCATTTTGAATTTTGTCATAAATTGCAATAACTTTTAAACAATTTGACATATCTTCACACAAATTGGTACGTATGACCTTTAGAAGGTCCTGAAGGTACCTGAGAAGTTTCAACACAGCGCCACCTACTGTTCCACAGATGTAATGATTATTGCAAAACCACTTATAACTTTTGAAAACACTTTCCAAAATGTGTATGCTTTATGTCATTTTATTCCCTGGCTTATGCCGATTCCGACGATGTGTCATTTGTCATTTTCCTTAAATGTACCTGTCTGCCATATTGAATTAAATCAAAAACAGTTTTTTCGCTACTCCTCCCACAAATTTTGGTCAATTTTGTCCAAAATCAGCTCAGATGATCTTTGGACCGAGCCGCACAGAAATGACTGAACGGATTTTTGATATTCGCTACCATTCCCAAGATATTCATCTCTGAATGTGACCTTGCTTGTGTTTGTTGTCTTATACTAGTTAGCTTAGCACAGTAATTGCTTAGCATGCTAAACTATTGCTATTCTTTCTAATGTGGTCTTCAGTCAACAGGTTAACCAAAACTTAGTTGGCATTAAATAACTTTGCATACTAATATGGTTAACATGCTATGAAGCTTTTTTTTTTGTGAACTCTTTCTCACACTGAAACCTCTGCTTAGCATACTGATGAACTTGCATGGCTGATTAGCTCAATGTGTTACGCCACGGATCCCGAATGCTCTGCATCGTGGGTTCGAAACTCAGTGTGACACATGCCCAGACCGCATGAGGTACTGTGGCAGGAAAAGATGCAGAACTTGTGTCTGTTCTAGGCATTCTGCCTAAAACTGGTCTAATCTGAAGCTATCACATGCAATTCCTTTATGTCCAAATTCGTAGTTATTCTTCTTCCCCCTGTATGGTAATCAATGAACCATAAGAAGGAAAATTATCAAATTTGGCATGCTTGTAGTGATAGTAATTAAAAGTAATTTGACCAACTTTGGAGTATCTAGGACTAAGTCTATAGCGCCACCACCAGTTCAAATATTCACTTTTGTAAAGGTTATAACTTTTGAACCCTTTGTTCCAGAAAAATGAATGTCAATACAACTGATTCCTCTCTTCATACTGATCACATTCAATATCTTACATTAAGTCTCCACCCAGTACAGTAGTGGCCATTTTGAAAAATACAGTATTCCGTTTTTTCGCTACTCCTCCTTCAAAATTTGTCCAATTTTGTCCAAACTTTGATCAGGTGATCTTTGGTCTGAGCCGCACAGAAATGACTGAACAGATTTTTTTTATTCATCTTTGTTCAAAAGTTATGATGTCACGAAGTTAACGAGGTTGACCCAAAATTGCTATAGAGGCTGTATCTCGGCCAAACTTTGAGCAATCAAAACAAAAATTGGTACACTTGATCAAGACCATGATCTGAGGTTCCATGCCAAATTTGGGAACAGCGCCACCTACAGGTCATGAGATCTGAAAAATGGCTATTTTGGCCAATAACTTTTGAACACTTTATTAGAAAATCAAGATCTTGGTGTCTATGGATTCCCTGTGCCATGCCGAATCCGAGGATATCGAATTCGTCAACATCGGATGAACCACGTGTCCGCCATTTTGAATTTTGTCATAAATTGCAATATCTTTTAAACTATTTGACATATCTTCACAAAAATTGGTATGTATGACCTTTGGTAGGTCCTGAAGGTACCAGAGAAGTTTCAATACAGCACCACCTACTGTTCCACAGATATAAGTTTTTTTGCAAAAATGCTTATAACTTTTGAAAACTCTTTCCAAAACATGTATACTTTATGTCATTTTATTCCCTGGCTAATGCCAATTCCAACGATGTGTCATTTGTCATTTTCCTTAAATGTACCTGTCTGCCATATTGAAATAAATGAAAAAGAGTTTTTTCGCTACTCCTCCTACAAATTTTGTCCAATTTTGTCCAAAATCAGCTCAGATGATCTTTGGGCCGAGCCGCATAGAAATGACTGAACGGAATTTTGATATTCACTACCGTTCCCAAGATATTTGTCTCTGAATGTGACCTTGCTTGTGTTTGTTGTCTTATGCTAGTTAGCTTAGCATGCTAATTGCTTAGCATGCTAACCAGTTGTCATTCTTTTTAATGTGGCTCTTCAGCTATCAAGTTAACCATGAGCTTCATTAGCATTAAGTTAGCTTAGCATGCTAATATGGTTAGCATGCTAAGTAATGCTTTTTTTGTAAATTCTTTGTTACACTAAAAGTTCTCTTCCACAGCATGTTGAACACGTGTCATGAAGTAGCTCAATGTGTAAAGCCAGGTACCTGAAGAGGCCTGTACCCGAAGATAGTGGGTTCGAATCCCGGGAGGAGCGGTTTTATGAAATAGTGTGTTTTGATTCCTTTAATGCCTCTTGGATTAGAAATAAATGTTTTTTGTTTCATGCTGTGTTCATTTTCATCTAAGCTTCTGTACATTCTGAGATCATTCTCGCCCATAATTCTGAACCAGCTGTTTCATGTTTGTTCATTTTCTGCTGTTTTTCCTCTTCCTGCTCTGTATTGCGCTACAGCATGATGAGCTGCAGAATGATCTAAAGTAAAGTTATTAAATATAACATTCAGTGCAGTTTTAATAAAATTCTTCATTTTGAGTTAATTTTCACGTGAACTAATGAACTTCGGCAGTTGTGCCAGCATTCACCTGCACAGTGGTGCAATGTGATGAGAAATGGACACTGGTCCTGGAGGTTGTGGGTTTGAATCCCATGAGGGTGGGTTTTATTCAATAGTGTGTAATGAGTCATTTTGATTCCTTTTTTTTATCCAAATAAGCATTGTACTAATCTTTATTCCTCTTGAATTAGAAACAAGTATTTAGGGGCCAAGCCCCAAAGGGGCTGTAGCCCCTATTGTAATTGTACGTTTTTAGGGGCCAAGCCCCGAAGGGGCTGTAGCCCCTATTGTAATTGTACGTTTTCCCTTTTATTAGGGGCCAAGCCCCGAAGGGGCTGTAGCCCCTATTGTAATTGTACGTTTTCCCTTTTATTATTAGGGGCCAAGCCCCGAAGGGGCTGTAGCCCCTATTGTAATTGTACGTTTTCCCTTTTATTATTATTATTCTTCCTCCCGAATGGGAGTCTATGGCAGCCCTATCAACGGAACATGAGAAAATGATGAAATTTGGCACAGTTGTAGAGATGCTCATGAATAGTGATTGGACCAAATTTGGAGTCTCTAGAACCAACTCTATAGCGCCACCACCAGTTCAAAATTTCAACATTCTAACGGTTTTAACATTTGAACTGTTTGTCATAGAAAAATTAAATTTAGTTCATCTGATTCGTCTCTTCATGCTGATGCTATTCAACTTCTTACATTAAGTCTCCACCCATTACAGTAGCGCCATTTTGAAAAGTACAGTATTTGTTTTTTTCGCTTCTCCTCCTTCAAAATTTGTCCAATTTTGTCCAAACTTTGATCAGGTGATCTTTGGTCTGAGCCGCACAGAAATGACTGAACAGATTTTTTTATTCATCTTTGTTCAAAAGTTATGATGTCACGAAGTTAACGAGGTTGACCCAAAATTGCTATAGAGGCTGTATCTCGGCCAAACTTTGAGCAATCGAAACTAAAATTGGTACACTTGATCAAGACCATGATCTGAGGTTCCATGCCAAATTTGGGAACAGCGCCACCTACAGGTCATGAGATCTGAAAAATGGCTATTTTGGCCAATAACTTTTGAACACTTTATTAGAAAATCAAGATCTTGGTGTCTATGGATTCCCTGTGCCATGCCGAATCCGAGGATATCGAATTCGTCAACATCGGATGAACCACGTGTCCGCCATTTTGAATTTTGTCATAAATTGCAATAACTTTTAAACAATTTGACATATCTTCACACAAATTGGTACGTATGACCTTTAGAAGGTCCTGAAGGTACCTGAGAAGTTTCAACACAGCGCCACCTACTGTTCCACAGATGTAATGATTATTGCAAAACCACTTATAACTTTTGAAAACACTTTCCAAAATGTGTATGCTTTATGTCATTTTATTCCCTGGCTTATGCCGATTCCGACGATGTGTCATTTGTCATTTTCCTTAAATGTACCTGTCTGCCATATTGAATTAAATCAAAAACAGTTTTTTCGCTACTCCTCCCACAAATTTTGGTCAATTTTGTCCAAAATCAGCTCAGATGATCTTTGGACCGAGCCGCACAGAAATGACTGAACGGATTTTTGATATTCGCTACCATTCCCAAGATATTCATCTCTGAATGTGACCTTGCTTGTGTTTGTTGTCTTATACTAGTTAGCTTAGCACAGTAATTGCTTAGCATGCTAAACTATTGCTATTCTTTCTAATGTGGTCTTCAGTCAACAGGTTAACCAAAACTTAGTTGGCATTAAATAACTTTGCATACTAATATGGTTAACATGCTATGAAGCTTTTTTTTTTGTGAACTCTTTCTCACACTGAAACCTCTGCTTAGCATACTGATGAACTTGCATGGCTGATTAGCTCAATGTGTTACGCCACGGATCCCGAATGCTCTGCATCGTGGGTTCGAAACTCAGTGTGACACATGCCCAGACCGCATGAGGTACTGTGGCAGGAAAAGATGCAGAACTTGTGTCTGTTCTAGGCATTCTGCCTAAAACTGGTCTAATCTGAAGCTATCACATGCAATTCCTTTATGTCCAAATTCGTAGTTATTCTTCTTCCCCCTGTATGGTAATCAATGAACCATAAGAAGGAAAATTATCAAATTTGGCATGCTTGTAGTGATAGTAATTAAAAGTAATTTGACCAACTTTGGAGTATCTAGGACTAAGTCTATAGCGCCACCACCAGTTCAAATATTCACTTTTGTAAAGGTTATAACTTTTGAACCCTTTGTTCCAGAAAAATGAATGTCAATACAACTGATTCCTCTCTTCATACTGATCACATTCAATATCTTACATTAAGTCTCCACCCAGTACAGTAGTGGCCATTTTGAAAAGTACAGTATTCCGTTTTTTCGCTACTCCTCCTTCAAAATTTGTCCAATTTTGTCCAAACTTTGATCAGGTGATCTTTGGTCTGAGCCGCACAGAAATGACTGAACAGATTTTTTTTATTCATCTTTGTTCAAAAGTTATGATGTCACGAAGTTAACGAGGTTGACCCAAAATTGCTATAGAGGCTGTATCTCGGCCAAACTTTGAGCAATCAAAACTAAAATTGGTACACTTGATCAAGACCATGATCTGAGGTTCCATGCCAAATTTGGGAACAGCGCCACCTACAGGTCATGAGATCTGAAAAATGGCTATTTTGGCCAATAACTTTTGAACACTTTATTAGAAAATCAAGATCTTGGTGTCTATGGATTCCCTGTGCCATGCCGAATCCGAGGATATCGAATTCGTCAACATCGGATGAACCACGTGTCCGCCATTTTGAATTTTGTCATAAATTGCAATAACTTTTAAACAATTTGACATATCTTCACACAAATTGGTATGTATGACCTTTAGAAGGTCCTGAAGGTACCTGAGAAGTTTCAACACAGCGCCACCTACTGTTCCACAGATGTAATGATTATTGCAAAACCACTTATAACTTTTGAAAACACTTTCCAAAATGTGTATGCTTTATGTCATTTTATTCCCTGGCTTATGCCGATTCCGACGATGTGTCATTTGTCATTTTCCTTAAATGTACCTGTCCGCCATATTGAAATAAATGGAAAACAGTTTTTTCGCTACTCCTCCTACAATTTTTGTCCAATTTTGTCCAAAATCAGCTCAGGTGATCTTTGGACCGAGCCGCACAGAAATGACTGAATGGATTTTTGATATTCGCTACCATTCCCAAGATATTCATCTCTGAATGTGACCTTGCTTGTGTTTGTTGTCTTATGCTAGTTAGCTTAGCATGCTAATTGCTTAGCATGCTAACCAGTTGTCATTCTCTTTAATGTGGCTCTTCAGTTATCAAGTTAACCATGAGCTTCATTAGCATTAAGTTAGCTTAGCATGCTAATATGGTTAGCATGCTAAGTAATGCTTTTTTTGTGAATTCTTTGTTAGACTAAAAGGTTTCTTCCACAGTCTGTTGAATGTGCATCCTCAAGTAGCTCAATGTGTAAAGCCAGTTATCTGAAGAGCCCTTTATCCGAAGTTAGTGGGTTCGAATCCCAGGTGGAGCGGTTTTATAAAATAGTGTGTTTTGATTCCTTTACTGCCTCTTGGATTAGAAATAAATGCTTTTTGTTTCATGCTGTGTTCATTTTCATCTAAGCTTATGTACATTCTGAGTTCATTCTTGCCCGTAATTCTGAACCAGCTGTTTCATGTTTGTTCATTTTCTGCTGTTTTTCCTCTTCCTGCTCTGTATTGCACTACAGCATGATGAGCTGCAGAATGATCTAAAGTGCAGCTTTATAAGAATTCTTCATTTTGAGTTCATTTTCACATGAACTAATAAACTTCGGCAGGTGTGGAAACATTCACTTGCACAGTGGTGCAATGAGATGAGAAATGGACCTTGGACCCGGAGGTCGTGGATTCAAATCTCGTGTGGGGTTCCTTTATACAATTGTGTGTAATGAGTCATTTTGATACCTTTTTTATCCAAATAAGGATTGTGCTAATCTTTATTCCTCTTCAATGAGATACAAGTATTTTAGTTCATTCCGTGTTCATTCTCTGAACTTCTATTGATTTTCATTAGGGGCCAAGCCCCAAAGGGGCTGTAGCCCCTATTGTAATTGTACGTTTTCCCTTTTATTATTAGGGGCCAAGCCCCAAAGGGGCTGTAGCCCCTATTGTAATTGTACGTTTTCCCTTTTATTATTATTATTCTTCCTCCCAATGGGAGTCTATGGCTGCCCTATCAACGGAACATGAGAAAATGATGAAATTTGGCACACTTGTAGTGATGGTCATGTCTAGAAATCTGACCAATTTTGGAGTCTCAAGGACCAACTCTATAGCGCCACCACCAGTTCAAAAATTCAACATTCTAAAGGTTATAACTTTTGAACCATTTGCTCTAGAAAAATACAATTTAGTACATCTGATTTGTCTCTTCATGCTGATTCTATTCAAATTCTTACATTAAGTCTCCACCCATTACAGTAGCGGCCATTTTGAAAAGTACAGTAGTCCGTTTTTTCGCTACTCCTCCTTCAAAATTTGTCCAATTTTGTCCAGACTTTGATCAGGTGATCTTTGGTCTGAGCCGCACAGAAATGACTGAGCAGATTTTTTTTTATTCATCTTTGTTCAAAAGTTATGATGTCACGAAGTTAATGAGGTTTACCCAAAATTGCTATAGAGGCTGTATCTCAGCCAAACTTTGAGCGATCAAAACAAAAATTCGTACACTTGATCAAGACCATGATCTGAGGTTCCTTGCCGAATTTGGGAACAGCGCCACCTACAGGTCATGAGATCTGTAAAATGGATATTTTGGCCAATAACTTTTGAACATTTTATTAGAAAATCAAGATCTTGGTGTCTATGGATTCCTTGGGCCATGCCGAATCCGGGGATATTGAATTTGTCAACATCGGATGAAAAGCATGTCCGCCATTTTGAATTTTGTCATAAATTTCAATATCTTTTAAACTATTTGACATATCTTCACAAAAATTAGTATGTATGACCTTTAGTAGGTCCCGAAGGTACCTGAGAAGTTTCAACACAGCGCCACCTACTGTTCCACAGATATAATGTTTTTTGCAAAAATGCTTATAACTTTTGAAAACACTTTCCAAAACGTGTATACTTTATGTCATTTTATTCCCTGGCTAATGCCAATTCCAACGATGTGTCATTTGTCATTTTCCTTAAATGTACCTGTCTGCCATATTGAAATAAATGAAAAACAGTTTTTTCGCTACTCCTCCCACAAATTTTGTCCTATTTTGTCCACAATCAGCTCAGAAGATCTTTGGACCGAGCCGCATAGAAATGACTGAACGGATTTTTGATATTCGCTACCGTTCCCGAGATATTTGTCTCTGAATGTGACCTTCCTTGTGATTGTTATCTTATGCTAGTTAGCTTAGCATGCTAATTGCTTAGCATGCTAACCAGTTGTCATTCTTTTTAATGTGGCTCTTCAGCTATCAAGTTAACCATGAGCTTCATTAGCATTAAGTTAGCTTGGCATGCTAATATGGTTAGCATGCTAAGAAATGTTTTTTTTGTAAATTCTTTGTTACACTAAAAGTTCTCTTCCACAACATGTTGAACATGTGTCATAATGTAGCTCAATGTGTAAAGCCAGGTACCTGACGAGCCCTGTACCTAAAGATAGTGGGTTCGAATCTCGGGTGGAGTGGTTTTATGAAATTGTGTGTTTTGATTCCGTTATTGCCTCTAGATTAGAAATAAATGCTTTTTGTTTCATGCTGTGTTCATTTTCATCTAAGCTTCTGTACTTTCTGAGTTCATTCTCGCCCATAATTCTGAACCAGGTGTTTCATGTTTGTTCATTTTCTGCTGTTTTTCTTCTTCCTGCTCTGTATTGCGCTACAGCATGATGAGCTGCAGAATGATCTAAAGTAAAGTTATTAAATATAACATTCAGTGCAGTTTCATAAAAATTCTTCTTTTTGAGTCCATTTTCACATAAACTAGTGAACTTCGGCAGTTGTGTCAACAGTCACCTGCACAGTGGTGCAATGACATGCGCAATGGACACTGGACCTGGAGGTTGTGGGTTCGAATCCCGTGTTGGGTGGTCATTATGCAATTGTGTGTAATGAGTCATTTTGATTCCTTTTTTATCCAAATAAGCATTGTACTAATCTTTATTCCTCTTGAATTAGATACAAGTGTTTTTAGTTCATTCTGTGTTCATTCTCATCTGAACTTCTATTGATTTTCATTTCATTTCCACCTGTCCTTCTGAACCAGCTGTTTTGCATGTACATTCAATTTCTGCTGTTTTTGCTCTACCTGCTCCGTATTGCGCTACTGCCCCTTCTGGGGCTTGGCCCCGAATTGCTGCTTGCAGCTATATTTAAAATTGCATTTATTCTCATAAGGGTAAGGTTTTTGGCCTGTCCCTTGCTATGATTGTTCTTTTTCAGCAGGACTTTTAATTTGCAAACTGAATGCAAAATGATACAAAAATCACTTTTGCAAATTGTTTTAAGTATAGTTTTATTGTCAAGCAATGTTTTAGCACAAGTATACATTATTTTTCATAAAATATAAATCATTTTATCGGTGTCCCCTATTTCATGTCAGCCCTGTTACCCTTACCAAAGAACCCTGTATAAATAATGGTGCATTCCAGTGACATCACTTCCAGGAAGTTACATCATCTCTAAACCAGGATGCCAATAGTTCAAATAAAAATAAGTTTCTCTCTCTCTTCTATAATTTTCTATTTTTGATGATTTATGAGGTTTGACTGAGGGGGGATATCATGCAATGTCAAACCTGTTACCATTTTTGAAGTATACATTTAAACACATTTAATGTAACATTATCTACAAGTAATATCCCTTTAAAGTGTACAAAACGTGCTTGGTCTGGTCTGTTAGCTAGCAAATAAGCTTGAAATTATCAACCCTGTTACTTTTCAGGGTAACAGGTCTTGACATGTACAGTAACAGGGATGACAATCACCTTATCCTCTCTGTATTTAACATTTATCTGTGTCAAATGCAAACATTTTAAAAGGTCATCCCAGGTGTATTATTGATGTCTATATCATTCGGTGTGGGTGGCATATGAGCATCAGTTACATTTTTAGTAGGGGTGACCCTGAATAGTCGACGATTCGAATCTTCGATAGGAGGAGCCTGATTCGACTACCAATCTCACAGTCGAATCGTCGCAGAGGTGTTATGAGACGAGATATGGGGGCGCTCAATATCTGATTTTACATAGACATACTGGTTCTTTCCCAATAGGTTAATATACAGCCTATTATGTTAATACTATAAATAAAAATGTGAAAAGAAAGAAGCTTTTAATAAATATTTTTTAATGTGCGTGAATAAATCCAACCTGTGACCGATTTAAGTTTCACTTCCATGATCCGTGACTGGCAGATGAGCATCTTCACGGCAGGGATTAAATCTTCAACAATGTCTGGGATAAAGTGTACAATTGGATGCACTTTGAAATGGTAAGATGCCTAGACTTAATTAATATACATTTACCAATTAAAAGTCACTACATTTTAAATTAAGTAATGCATTTGTTTTTAGAATACTTAATTCATTATAATTGTTGTGTTTAGGTGTGACATGGCTCCAAAAGCAGCTGCCCAAAGGTCCAAATCTTACAGAAAACATCTGAAAGATGATCCTGAGAAATATGCACAGTATCTGCAGAGTGAGAAAGAGAGATCGTAGAAGAAGAGAAACAGGAAAATTGAAATCTGTTTCCCTATTGAGCATGTGAGAACACAGATATGAAAAAAAGCGATGGAAAGTTAAACAAAGGAAGAGAGCTAAGGACAGAGAAAAAAGAGAAATAGAAAATTATCTTTCAATGAGTAATTGTTACGGGTGCTGTTGCAGGAGAGATGAGACGAGCACGGATATCCACAAATGATGGGTTTTATTAGCAATCCAGGAATAGAACATAGCATGACACACGTAACACAACATTAAGCATGGACAGGGAGTGAAGGGAGTGAGTCCATTATATAGGCAGTGCTGATGAGGGAGTCCAGGTGCAGGTGATGAGTGCTGATGGGGAGATGACGAGGGAAGTGAGTGCAGGTGTGGAGACAAGAGAATGATGGGAAATGGAGTCCGGGAGACACGGGAACTGTGACAGTACCTCCCCCTCCCGGTAGATGTAACGGTGTTCTCACAGCAGTAGATGTAACAACCAGGGAGGGGGGTGGGCGTCCTGGAAACCTCACGCCGGAGCAGGGAGAGGAACGGACATGACCGGGGGTCTCCAGGACGAGTCCATGGATCCAAGCCGCCACGGCGGGTCAGGGGCCGTGGGCGGCCACGGCGGGTCAGGAGTCAGAGGAATAGAGTGGGTTCGTGGGCTGGAGTGGGCTCGTGGGCAGCTGGAACCGGCCCGCCGGAGACTGGAGATGCGGGCTCGCCGGAGACTGGAGATGCGGGCTCGCCGGAGACTGGAGATGCGGGCTCGCCGGAGACTGGAGATGCGGGCTCGCCGGAGACTGGAGATGCGGGCTCGCCGGAGACTGGAGATGCGGGCTCGCCGGAGACTGGAGATGCGGGCTCGCCGGAGACTGGAGATGCGGGCTCGCCGGAGACTGGAGATGCGGGCTCGCCGGAGACTGGAGATGCGGGCTCGCCGGAGACTGGAGATGCGGGCTCGCCGGAGACTGGAGATGCGGGCTCGCCGGAGACTGGAGATGCGGGCTCGCCGGAGACTGGAGATGCGGGCTCGCCGGAGACTGGAGATGCGGGCTCGCCGGAGACTGGAGATGCGGGCTCGCCGGAGACTGGAGATGCGGGCTCGCCGGAGACTGGAGATGCGGGCTCGCCGGAGACTGGAGATGCGGGCTCGGTGGCTTGAAGAGGAGTCCAGTCCATCCCCTCATACACAAGAAGAAGCCTCACTGGCATTGAAGTGGGCTCGGCGGAGACTGGAGAATCTGGAGCGGGTTCGAGACAGGCCCTCCTCCTCCTCCTCCTCCTCCTCCTCCTCCTCCTCCTCCTCCTCCTCCTCCTCCTCCTCCTCCTCCTCCTCCTCCTCCTCCTCCTCCTCCTCCTCCTCCTCCTCCTCCTCCTCCTCCTCCTCCTCCTCCTCCTCCTCCTCCTCCTCCTCCTCTCTGGACCCAACGGAGGTATGTGGGTCCAGCAGGACACAGGGGAACAATTCACTGGAGGGGTATGTGGAGGAAGACGGAGGCTGACGAACTGGCCAGGCCGCCCGTGTTTCTGGAGGGACTGGACGAGATAAGCACGGAAAATCTGGAACCTCTTCGACAATAAGCTCAGAACCATTTAAATACAAAATCAGATTAAAGTATCGTTTAAGGAAACATAATCGTCAGGTTCATCAAAACGGATTGTGCTCTCGTCCAGTCCGTCCAGAAACAGGACGTTTAAACGACCGTCTGACCAATTCGTCAGAAAAGCCAACTCAACAAACTCCTCCACATACCTCTCCAGTGAACGTCCAACCTGCAAGAGTCCTATGAGACGTTCCGCCGCCGACATTGGAGTGGGAGGCACGGGAGGAGTAAGAGCCTCAGAGACATGAATTAAATCCATACTTTGTGGAAATCCAGTTGCTTTAAGGGTCCATTCTTCTGTTACGGGTGCTGTTGCAGGAGAGATGAGGTGAGTACGGATATCCACAAATGATGGGTTTTATTAGCAATCCAGGAATAGAACATAATAGAACATAGCATGACACACGTAACACAACATTAAGAACGGACAGGGAGTGAGTCCATTATATAGGCAGTGCTGATGAGGGAGTCCAGGTGCAGGTGATGAGTGCTGATGGGGAGATGACGAGGGAAGTGAGTGCAGGTGTGGAGACAAGAGGATGATGGGAAATGGAGTCCGGGAGACACGGGAACTGTGACAGTAATGTTTTGTGGAAGATTTGGTATCAATGACATGTTTGTGGTGTTTCATTTTTAAGCAATTGTTGAACAAAAAGTTTAAGTAAGACACAATTCGTCCGTGTGTCAGATTAGATTCTAGTTGTTTGGGGTACGTAATATGACTAATGTGTTATTTCAGCGTTTTACCTGTTCTTAACTGCCCTCCTGTTTCATGTTTTGTTTTTTGTTTTTATTCAACGTGGCTATGAAATGATTAAATAGTCTGTTTAGACTATAATTATACTGAACCAATCCTGTTAACAAGGAACACAGTTCATGTTTGGTCTTCCATAATCAGATGAAACTATGTTTTGATGTTTAAACAGATTACTAGCTGGTCTTTTTTTTTTTGTTGTTGGTCTGAAGTTACTTAGGATCTTAAATTACAATAGCTTATGATCAGTGATTTGTCATCACCGCAACAAACTGTCATTACCAGAACTGCAATGTCATCACCATCACCATACATATTTTTGCCAATAAATTATGTATAAATTACAAAAACATCCTACAATTATATATTTCTGACAATGTTGGACAGTCTAAATGATCACTGTATTAAAAAGTTTTGATATATGGCATTCACTTAAAATAATCTTATATTCCAAGCCAGGGTAGATTGATGAATCAGAAATTTAGATACTTAAATGACTATAATTCATCTTGCAGGTAAAAATCAGCAATCCCATTAAGTTCAAGATAAAATAGATTCCATGTGAAACCACAAAATGTTTTAAAAGCACTGATTTATTATTTAAGTTTTATTTTTTTCATATATTCAATGATGTGATGGTAATGACACGAAAATGGCAAAAAATCATAAATTCCCTTATCTTATGGTCTCAACCAAGCTCATAACGTTGCTCCTGACTTAAGGACTGATAATTTGATATATTCCAATTAGTAAAATTTGGAATTTTAATTTTCAAAATTGCAGCAACCCAATTTGGCCCTTAATCTGAGAAATGCCCATATATATATATATATATATATATATATATATATTAAAGTTTATTGATCCAAAATGTTTTTATTAATTTTCTTCTATATCTTTGAGAGTGTTTATCCACGTTGCCTTTCATTTGTTTAAAAAAGATAAAATCATTGTCAGTTTGGTCTATCACTTGACAGGCAGTTTGGTCGGTTTATTAGAAAGATGTTTCTCTGTGCTGTGTGTGAAAGACAATAAAAGTTGTCTTAAGCCGCGCGCATATAGCCAGGCCTTACTTAATGTGTCCCGCTCCATCTCGTGCACAGTTCAGCGCGCGAACCTTTCAAAGTCCGTGCGCACTCTCGCACATATATATTTATAAAAACGTAGAAAAGTGCTTAGCGCCACATCAGGGTCTGAACAGATGTACAGTACACACTTTTCCTTGTCTGATTACTGCAGGTTTTTTTTAAATCTAAGCTATTCTTACAGCTCGCCATTCTAAATTAAACGATTTGGATGATGACTGGTGATCTTTTATATGTAAATGACATTAATTAGGTGTTGTTTACAACGCCGAGAACTGAAACCATTCAGCTGCGCACAAGTTCAAGATTATTTGCAATTTAGGCTATATATTTCACATCTGAAAGAGAGACATACGCTCGATTTCTGTGTTTACGGTCATTCTAAGAATCTCACGTACGCACATCTGAGAAATGATCATAATAAACTTTTTCAAAGTTGAAAAGGCAACGATTTCGTGGAATGACCCGGAAATCAACAGACATGAAGAGTATGATTATCATGTCAAGAGAAAATGATCCCTGCATCCGTTCCTAAGACATTTCTAATATGAACTTCTACATGATATGAGATGATGGAGGATCATTTCTCCAAGCATATGATTCTCCAGGGGCCAGTTGTTCAAAAGTAATCTGAATGGATTTCGGATTGGATTTACTTTAAAACAGGTCAAAAATACAAAATTTTTATAATGTAATATACATACACACAATTTTTAATATGATCTTGATTAGTTTAACTGTTAAAGTAATAAATTAGAAGTAGACATTAATAGGCTACATATTAAAATATTATATTTAATTTAAAGAGATTTTTTTTATGTTTGTAAACTACATTGGCACAATCATAAGAAATGAACCAGTCAAAAATTCTTTGCGAACGCAGAGCTTCTCAAGTGAACACTATGCAAAACTTGTATGAGAAAACTCAAGTATTTTTTTCACCCCTTAAGGGGCTCCGTAGAGCACTAGTAATCCTGATTTGGTCATCTGAAAAAGTGTATCTGAATCAGGGTGATCCAATCCAAATTGGCACAAAAGTTTTACCTGATCCTGGATAGCAAAATATGGGATTTCAAAATTCATATAATTATGATCCAGATGACACTTTTTGAACACCTGGCTCCAGGACTTTACCTCTGTCAGAGATCTTCTTCAGCTCCTCTTTGCAGAAATCCTCCAGTTTGTCTCTCAGCTGACGGACAGATTCTCTCACAACATCAAAAGAGGAGAGAGAACTGAAGGGATTGTCATTTACATCTGTAGATTCAGGAGGAGCTGAGAGAGACTGGAAACTCTACAGAAAACAGAAATCACAGCTCATCACCTCCACACTTCAGCCAATAACCTGCACTACTGTCAGATTTGAGCAGCTCTTGTTGATCTTTAGTAATGAAACTGGTTCTATCAAGTTCATGGATTTTACATTGTTATTTATATATGAGGGGAAAATCTTCCAGGAAAAATGTCTCCTAAGAGATTTCCAGAGCTGAACTGCATTTGTAAGTGCGTCTCTTTCAAAAGAAGAAGATCAGATGAGAGTCTGACTGATGATTATATAATAACTGAACACACAGATCAACACTTCAGTCAACGGCTCATTCTGCTCTCATGAAATGTTTCTCTGTGAGTCTCTTGCTCAAGTCCACTATGATCCTGTTCTTCTAGATCTCTGTTACCTGCAGGAAATGGATGTGATCCTGTGTGTGTGAAAGCTGCTCCAGCTCAGCATCTCTCCTCCTCAGATCATTGATCTCCTGCTCCAGTCGCTTCAGTCGTCCTTCAGCTCGACTCACTGCAGTCTTTTCCTGATCTCTGATCCGCTGTGTGGCCTCAGAGCGGCTTCTCTCAATGGAGCGGATGAGCTCAGTGAAGATCCTCTCACTGTCCTCCACTGCTGTCTGTGCAGAGCGCTGTTAGGACACACATCACAATCACACAGTGGCTTCAGTGAGTCTGACTGAGACTTCTCAAACTTCTCTTCTTCTCCAGACTCACCTTATGAGACTCCACAGCCTCTCTCAGCTGCTGAAGATCTTTCTCTCTCTGCTGGATCCTCTGCTGGAACCACCTCTGCGTCTTCTTCAGCTGGTGCTAAAGGACAAACCAATAACAGGAGAAACATCACATAAATCATCAAGTAAACAGATATGAATCCAGTATCAGTGAAGTGCTGAGATTGAGGGTTAAAGATCTTACATGATAAGGTTATAGGTTTTTATTATGTTACATTATTATTATATTAATATTACAGCATTATTTCATCAATGTCTAGTTTTATAGGGATAGTTCAGCCAGAAATGTAAATTCTTTCATTGTTTACTCATCCTCATGTCTTTACAAACTTGTATGATTTTTGCTCTTGCAGAACACAAAAGAAGATATTCTGAATAATGTCTCTGTTTCTAGAGCCAAAATCAAATATGGAGAAACGTCAATAACATCAAACCTCACAGGCTCATGCATGTCACATGACTTATCATGCCACCTTATTTGATTTTTCTTATTACTTCAGAATTTTTAGGCTGCGTCTGAAATCACATACTCTATTGAGTAGGTATATATTTTAAATAAGTAATTACTTCACAAACGCTAAAAAAGTATGTTCTATATAATATGAGTGTGTGTAGTATGAATGTAACCCAGACGTACTACATTTGACATGATGTCATTATCATGTGACCTACCAGAATCAGTTGTGTCGCTTTATATCATTCACAAAGTGTCCATTGACACTTCAGAATCAGAATCTCACTGGAAGTAGGTCATCCGGATACTTTTTGCCTACTTTTTTGTGAATATTGTGAAGTTTTACTGTTTTTTCTCCTACTATATAGTAGGGAAGTATGCGATTTTGGATGCAGCCTTAGGTTCAGGAGGAATCTAATCATTCAGTCCTGTCAATCATCATTATGAGAGTATATATACAGCAGTCATTGCACTGTCCCAGCGACAGTTCTTTCTGAAGGCGGGTTTTAAAGAAATTGAAACACAAACCATGTTCAGACAGAGGGTGAAAACAGACATTAAATGATCTAAATGTATTCTAGTAGACCCCATAAACAAAATGATGAGCCTGTAAATGAACATAATGGGACCTCTTTAAGTTCATACCTGTTTCTCTGTCCTCTGTGCTGCAGCTGATACAGTGTCGTGGTTTTTATGTTCATCCATCGTACACAGCAAACATATACAATTCTGATCAGTGCGGCAGAAAACCTCAAGGATCTTGTCGTGTTTCCGGCAGATCATCTCCTGCAGTCGTCCAGTGGCTTCAGTCAGATTGTGTCTCTTTCCTTTAAACCAACTCTCATGTTGTTCAAGGTGATTCTGACAGTAAGAGTTCAGACACACCAGACAGGACTTGACGGCTTTGTGTTTTCTTCCAGTACAGACGTCACACTGCACATCTCCAGCTCCAGCGTAACAGTCAGCAGGAAGTTTAATCTTCTTTAGTTTCTCCACCATTTCAGCCAGAATGGTGTTTTTACCTAAAGCAGGTCTTGGACTGAAGGTCTGTCTGCACTGAGGACAGCTGTAGACTCTCATCTGATCCTCCTGATCCCAGCAGCCTGTAATACAGATCTTACAGTAACTGTGTCCACAGGGAATGGCCACTGGATCCTTCAGGAGATCCAGACACACTGGACACATGAACTCGTCCTGAGAAAATCTGGCTTCTGCCATTTTACTGCATGAACACAGAGACACAAACACACAACAGCTCAACTACACTTAAGTTTCTCTTTCTCTGAACTCATGTGATCCCTGTTTCCTGGTTCAGTGTGCAAAACAGGTGTGTCTATAAAGCAGTGTGACAAGGTGTGATGGTAATAACAGTCAATAGTGTCAAAAAGTGCAATGGTGTTTATTGTCTTTTGTGATCCAGCATTCCCAAAATTGTGCACAAACTATTTACAAGGCAAAAAAAATAAGTGAAAAAAGTCATCACTGAAACTATTTTTATAGTATTTAGTTTTCTAAAAGAAAAAACTTTATTTTTAATGAAAACATAAAAACTGTTAAAGACATACTGTATAGATGTACTGTAACTATCCAAGGCTGGTAACTGATAGCTCAACAGCTTTTACAGGTGCTTGTGAAGGCATCAACAGGTAAATGTAGGCTACTTTCAATAAAAGGTCAAACATTAGTAAAACTTTAGCTGTATTGCTATGTGTCATGAGAGTAAACACTAACACTGTATTTTCAACCAGAATAATACTTTTACTGCCGCCTTTCCCACGGTGACAACATTAGGGATGTGTTATTTGCTGCCTTTTCTGCTACAGTAAGTGGCGCTATAATCACAGACTTTAAAAAAATTAAGAAAGTGAACATGTCAGTTCATTCATTCATTCATTCATTCACGTATGGCAAAACTATGCAGTGTCTCGTTCCCTATTCAGGGAACCAGGGTTACATACGTAACCCGAGACGTTCCCTTTCATGGGAACTGGAGCTGCTTTGAGACGCTTTGGGAACCTCATCCTCACTACGCCATATTGCCAAGTGCCTGTCTGTCATATCTCAACACAAAAGCACAACCAACCCCGGAGTGGAGCCAAAGTCCAGGTTATAAAACCTTATGAAAGTGTGCGGTGAGGACCAGCCTACCGCATCACAAATGTCATGAAGGGGAACCCTGAGATTAAAGCTTTCGAAGCAGCCATACTCCTTGTTAAATGTGCCCAGACAGCAAAAGGTGAGGGCTGTCTGGTAAACTTGTAAGCTAGTGAGTAGCCTCAACCACCCATTTGCTCATTCTTTGCTTGGATCCAGGACTCCCCTTCTTGGGGACCCATAACAGACAAACAATTGGTCTGTTTTACGCCACAGGGCAGCTCTGTGGACATACGCATCTAATGCCCTGACGGGACATAGCATATTATGCTTTTCCTGATCTGCAGAAGTAAATGGTGGAGGACAGAAGGCCTGCAGCACAATAGGCCCTGGGACATTGGTGGGAACCTTGGGTACATAACCAGGTCTACAATGAAGAAAGGCTTTCACCATACCAGGTGCAAATTCAAGGCAAGAAGGAGCAACAGACAGTGCTTGTAGATCTCTGATTCTTTTGAGAGATGAGATAGAAATTAAAAAAATAGTCTTTAAGGTTAGGAATTTTTCTGAAACACCTTCAAGGGGCTCAAAGGGAGCCAGAGTCAGTCCTTCCAAACGATAGACAAGTCCCAGGCTGGTGTCCTTTTGCATTGTACAGGCCTCAGCCTCAGAGTACCATGAAGAAATTGTACAACCAGGGGATCTTTTCCCAATGATGAACCACCTATAGGAGCATGGTAAGCAGATATAGCCACCACATAAACTTTTAAGGTGGAGAGAGATAGCCCAGCAGAAAAACGATCCTGCAGAAATTCTAGTACAGAACTAACAGGACATTGGACAGGATCTGTCTGATGTTCTCTACACCAAGAACAAAACAGTTTTTATTTAGTTGCAAACAATTTCCTCGTAGAGGAATCTCTGGATTGGAGTAAGGTCTCTACAACCTCGGTTGAGAGACCAGATTCTATGAACCTAGCCCCCTCAGGGGCCAGGCCCACAGCTTCCACAACTCCGGGTGGGGGTGAAGTATCATGCTGCCCACTTGAGACAGAAGGTCCTGCCTGACATGCATAAAACCACACTCAGGTTGGCCAGAAAGGGGCTACCAATATGAGACGGACCTGCTACCGGCAAACTCTCGGCCATGTCTGTACCATAGCGCCCAGTCCTAGAGGGTCTAGATGAGATAGAAAATAACATTGGACAGTGTGTTGTTTCCTGAGATGCAATTAGGTTGAAGTAGGTCGGCATTTCCAGCTACCACAGCCCTGAGCCGATTGATACCCCCACCCCACCCCTCATCCATCGTTAGCATTACGCGACGACAAGGACCTCCCAACACAGGCCTTTGGGACAGGAACCAAGGCATTTTCCACATGACTAAGGCACAAAGGCATTGCCGTGTGACCTTCAAGCAAAATGGATTTCCCCTCAGAGAGAAAAGGTATCACATTGGACGCAGCTGCCATCAGACCATACAGCTTCTGAAACTGTTTCACAGTGAGTGACTGGTCTAGTTTCACCCTGTTTACGGCTGAGAGGATCGAAGCAATGCGAGCAGGAGAAAGACGTGTCTGCATCATAGTCAAATCCCACACCTAGAAAAGTGGTTCTCTGAGCTGGAAGAAGCACACTCTGAGGAACTTCCTGTGTTGAGGATGGATGGATATATGAAAATACATGTCCTTGAGATCTATCATCACAAACCAGTCCTCAGACTTGACCTGTGACATGATCTGTTTGAGTGTAAGCATTTTGAACTTGAGCTTGACTGATTTAATACATGCAAATCCCGAATAGGGCGCAGCTCTTCATCCTTTTTCGGAACAATGAAGTAACCGTTGTAAAACCCGGATAGCTTGCTGGGAGGAGGAACCCGTTCTATAGCTCCTTTTAGCAAGAGAGTCAGAACCGCTTGTTCCAAAACCAGAGAGTCTATCATAGAGAGGACACCGTTGAACTTAGGCAGGCAAGACCCAAACTGAATTCTGTAACCCTTTTCTCTTAGATGCAGTACCCATTTAGATATATCTGGAAGAAGTTTCCATTCTGCCAGAAAATCTACTAAGGGAACCAATCTCTTGAGACTGGCCTCTGGTGTAATTTGAGCACCCAATTCAGCACCCTGAAGCAGCGAACCAGCAGGGAACAACCAAATTGGATGTTTTTCGACCCTCCTCAGAGGACTGCTGGAGACCGCTGCGACCCGAAGTACACAAGGTGGCAGGGTTGGCAGAACAGCCCCCTGAAAGGCAACGAAGAAGAGTAGAAACCATATAATGTGATATACGCTTTCTCTTCAGAGGGGGCTGCCTTCAAAAGTCCGACACTTCTGGCGTCAGGACGTCTTCGAAACCTTCTTGGCGATAATAATTTTCAGATCTGTTTTATCCTTTGAAGAATTCAGTTGCCCTGGTCGACCCTGAACCCAGGCTCTCTGTGGGGGAGCACAGGTAGCGACACTTTGTTTCTGTTGCGCTTGATGTGAGGAGCTTGTAGACGGCCGAGACTGCTCCCACCCAGCAGTCTCAGGGGGATGAGAGCGACGGGGAAGAAACCTCTGGAACGGCAGCGCTTGTCTTTTAGACTCCTGGAACCTCTCAAGGACTGAAGTGACAGAGTTGCCAAAGAGGCCCTGAGGAGAAACTGGGGCATCCAGAAGGAAGCTTTTATCCTTGTCTTTAATATCAGATAAGTTTAACCAGAGATGCCTCTCCATGGCCACCAGGGTTGCCATAGAATGGCGGATTGTTTTAGCCGTCTCTTTGGTGGCCTGGAAAGACAAATATGTAGCTCGACGCAGCTCTTGTATAACTTCAAAGCTAGCTTCCCCACTCTCATCAATTTCCCCCAGCAGGTTAGCCTGGTATACTTGTAGAATTGACATGGTATAAAGACATGCCACTGAATTGTTCTGAGCGGCTTGGTGGGTAATGTCAGGGATTTAAAGGACGATGCTGATTCAGGCGAGAGATAGCTTGCAAGCGTCTCTTCAACCTTTGGCATCGCCCCATGTTGTTTCAGCCCCATAATGTTTGAAATAGTTCGAGGTCTGGGGGCTGAATACTTCGACACCTCGGTGTGGAGGTCGGGGAAAAATGGCAATCCCCAACGTAGAGGTTGTGACTGAGAAGGGAGAAATCCCTTGTCTAATTTACTTTTCTGATGAACCTCTTGTTTTTCAGCTGCCCATTCTATTTTTATTTTTTCAACAGCCCTGGTCACAACCTCTAACAGCTCCTCATATACTGAAGACTGAGATGGCGAGTCCTCATCTCCAGAATCGACACTAACAACATCCAACTCCTCAGAGCTGGATTGTTGAGGTGCCAGTGCCTCAATCTGGGGGGAAGAAACCACAGCGCGTGCTTCCACACCCTAATGTGAGACACTGGGTCCGCCAAGTGAATGTAGAGAAAGGGCTGGGTCCATCTCACAGATACATTTGCAATCCCCACAAATGAAGTTGTCTCTGTGCCTCAGCAGTAGCGGGACCCAATCTGCGAGGAACGCGAGCCGAGGCGCCCTCCTCGAAGAGTGCCCGGTGGGAGCAGAGAGTTTTTAGAAAGAGCTTCTCACAATGCACACAATCAGCTCCCTCAAGAGCTGACTGGGCATGCTCCACTCCCAAACAAACAACATACAACTCATTTGTATCCCCACCCATGATGAAACAAGGGAAGGGATGAACACAACGAGTGAACTGCTGTTTGCTCGCCATAATAATATAGTGTCACTTTCATAATACTGGTGCTTTGAAACTCTAGTTCTCAAACAAACAGATCGCTGTATTTGTTACTGACAACACCAAATAAGACACTCGATACACAGAGCGCTTGCTGAAGATACAGAAGCTAGCATTGTTTGTTCTGGGTATGCTTTATAGTTTTTTTGTGTGTGACGTCACCAGCCTATGACGTTCTGTCACGTCATTGGACCGATTTCACAAGTTCTCACAACATAATCACACAGAGGCGTTCCCAAAGCATCTTGACAGCTCGAGTTCCCATGAAAGATAACATTTCAATATAAAAATACAAAACATTTCAGTATAAAAATGAAAACATTTCAATATTCTACATTCCAGTAGAATCACCGTTGAGCTGTACCACTGCCGGCAAAATATGAAGATGATCGATTTATTTATTGCACACAGTTTTTGTCAGCCAATCTCTCCGGAAAGCCACAATGGCCTAAAGAAGCTCATCTTTGTTCCGTGGCTTATTTTTATTCTGTGGTTACACTGTCTCGCCGCTGTATGTTTTGGGTCACTGTCTATAGTATTAATACAGAGAAATATTAGAAAACACATTAATGATTCTGCTAATAGAAATTAAAAAATGTGACAAGCTCGTTAATAGATTTTATTATGTTTTCTTTGTAATAGTCTCACATAAATCCTGTAAATTTTAAACTGAATTTAACTCTCTGGAGTCAGGAAACATGCCGGCACGTTTATTAAATTATAAATTTACTTAAAAAAACTTTTTATTTAAAAAAAAAAAAACACTTATATAATGTTGGGGGAAAAAATGATTTTTTTATATATAAACAACATGCCAAGACAATTATTTCATTGTTATTTATTTAGCTCTGAAATTGTTTCATTAGTTCTGAAAAAGTGACATTTGTACATCTGGTTCTGGGACTAAGTGGATTCTTCTGAGAACATCTTTTGGGTCTTTTGTGGTGTACTCGTGAAAGCAATCGTACAGAGCAAAATGCTCAGAAGAACCAGTTAAAGGGTGGCAGGTGGGATCATTTACCTTTAAAGAGAGCAAATTCACTTTCAACTTGCTTTCTTTAGACAAATTAATATTTTCAGGTGTTGGCTCTGCGAGTCTGCCTTCATGAGGGCTAAAAGATAGTCTCTGGTTCCTGAAGATTGGTGTGTGTTGCTAGTCCTCTGGCAAAATCATTTATTGACACATTGGGGAAATGTTTCCATGACAAAAGAAAATCAGACTCTGCTCTAATGTTAAATTTGATTGAGTAAACTACTCCACAGGGACAAGTAATTCCTGCCCATCCACCTAAAAAAAGAAGAAATATTTAGTAGAATGCACAATTAGGTGTTAGGTAGTCTAGAAAAATTGCTTTCACTATTAGAAACATAAATGTAGTTGGAAATGTTTGTATCAAACATACTGGACCCTTCATTTTTATTGCTACCTATCAAGTGTAATATAAAATCAATATAACATTATAATTGTCATAGTAGTAAATGTGGAAATAGGAGGAAAACTTACCAGAAGCACCCAGTTTGCATCATCTCTCTTATCGTAACACAAGGTTAATCTTGGACTTATTTGACTTCAAATCACAGTTTCCATGTGGCTTCAACCTAGACCATCATTATGACATAAATAAAAAGCATTGACTACTTTATTAAAAAAATATTATCTAGGATCTCACCTACAGCTTGAAGAGCACATCTTCTAGTCGTTCTTCAGTTATATCAAGATCAATCACATCACATGGCTTAGTTTTCTGAATTTTCATTAATTCAGTGTTAAACATGATTTTGGATTTTCTTGTGTTGACACCAATCCATGAAGCCCAACATAACTTGGAGGAACTACTGGTTATTCCTGCCACCTTGCATATATAAAGTATCCCCATATTAACAAGCACATTGTAGAGCACATAAGTTAAAGGGGTCTTGATTTTGTTTTTGCGGTGTACTTGAATATGTTTTCATGCTTGATTGTTCAGAAGACGCATTGTTATTCACATATTTAAGATTATTACAGCTTCTCTCTCCCCAGTTTATCTTGAACTGTTTTGAACTGAACTGGTCCAAATCTTTCTGCAGGTCTGCTTGATAGTCTTGGAGCACTGCCATTGTGTGCAGCACTGTGCCAGCCTGACCTGCTGCCGCATATTCCCTGCCATTTAAACGTGATGTTGTTTTGAGTGACTTAGATTGCAGGGCCGGAGCTTTCAGTGTTGATGTTTCTCCTGGCAAGAGATAGCTCGCGAACGTCTCTTCAATAGAAGGCATCGACACATACCCATACTCCCGCATTCCCTCGATGTTTGCATGCTGATATCGATGAATGCGTGCTGAGTATGGGTTCTTCCATGCCTTCTCGAGCCACAGGGCACAGATGATGGCCCCCTCAAGGACTGAGCATGCATGCTCTTCGCCCAAACAGGAAATGCATAAGTCGTGTGTCATCAGGTGTCAGAAACCACGGATCGGCACACTTCCTAAAGTGCTTGTCACTTGCTATTGTTGCTTGAATATGCTTTCAGCAAAACAGTACTTGAAGACGAAAAGAGGATGACAAGTTGGACTAGTGGTCCTGGTCGCACTAGTAGAGACGTCATGGCTGTCGCCGACTAATGCAATTGTCGTGATTTTACAATTCTTCATCCATCAATCACGGTGGGGCGTTCCCCAGTATGTCTCAGGACGCAGTGCATGTTCGCTTTCGAAAAGGGAACATTGTTTTACTATGAATACAGTGTCAAAAGCACACAAATTCTGACCCATTTGGCTTTTAGAGCTTTCACTGATGGTTCAACTTTGTAATAATCTACAAATTGAATCCAGCCCTTAGTGCGTTGTGTTGACGATTTTGGTTTCCATTGACTGTTGTCACATAATTTTGTCATTAACAAATTACAGAATGTATATGTATGTAAATCGAATATTTCACTCATTTAGATCCAATGTGTAATTTAAGTGTTCCCTTATTTTATTTTATTTATTTATTTTGAGCAGCTTAGATTTTTTTTAAGTAAATCTTTGCATCTGACATTCTTTTTAAGTTATGTTGCTAAGGTCACTGTATTGTCAGGGTTAATAAACAGACATGATATTATAAAATCTAGCCTAGGTTCTCAAATACTGTGATTTTCTGCTTACGTCACTGAATTCACCATTAACTATTCACCAGAACAGTTTGATGTTTTGTATCATTGTAATCCGTGACCATCAAAACATAGGGGTAGACGTAACCTTTTCTGTGTTATCATGTTTATCATGTTTGAGATATGATACAAAATACATAATTTGGTTACGCTGTAAAGTAAAATGAACGCCATGCCAACCATGAGGCATTTTTGCAATGGCTCCATTTCTGAAAATGTTCAGGGCTCCAAACTGTACAAGTGTACAAAATTTCATGCTTTTTATTTATTTTTTATTACAAAATGTCATGCTTTTATGAAAAAGTGAACATTATTTTCACATATCACCTGGACTATAAACAGAGATACCAAGAGAAAACAGTGGTCACTGGATTTGATTCATGTCATGCCCAGAAAACATTTTTACACTTAAGTTAGCACAGAACACTTGTGGATATTATGTTTTTAATCCACAAATCATCAGTCAATTCACGCTCAGTACCTCAGTGGTCATAGAAATACTGTGGCAAACGAGGACATCAGAATGGCCATTCAATGCTGTTAATAATTACCAAAGTCTACAAACATACAGCAGTTTAATGACACAGATGTTTTACCAAAAACTGGACTTTGCTTTGATATCATACAGCGTGACAAGCAACAAGCCTAAAGGACAGAATATTAGTGTTTGAAATACTTCTAAATTATCCCGTTAGTCGTCAAGACTGTAAGTAAGTTTTGATACTTCCTCTGTTACAGTAAATTGAGGGAATAAAATAAGGATTTATTTCATACTGTACATGTAGGCTAAGCGTGATTTAAATTTGATGTTACAGAAGACCCTTTCTTAGTCTGTAAGTTTTTAAAGGCTACTCCGAGCAGATGAATAATAGCCCACAAATTGCCACAAATTACTTATCCAAATATTTTGAAATGCATGGATATTAAAACATGAATTTTGAGAAAGTATTATGAAAACAAGTCCATTTCAGCATGTTTTCTCCATTTACTTTTCCAGGCTGTTGTTTTTGTGATGCTAAATCGAAAGTATTTTAAACCAAACTTTTCCAGTAAGACAGGTAGATAAAGTCTAGCATGTAGTAAATATTTATTCATACATTTTTTTGAAGTAGAACAAGAACGAACAAAAATCTGCTATCATTAAATAGAATATTTCAGCTGTTCACATAGTAATAATATTATATATAGTCATTATACAGTATGCCCACTATAATTAAGTTTACTTCTAGTCTAGTCAGCTATTTTAGGTGCAGTTGAAAATGCAATGAAGTAATGATCAAATGAAAAAAATGAATAAACTATTCAACAATTAATAAAAATGAAGTAAATATGCTTGTAAAAGGATATTAAAGTGCAATACAGAAAGTAACAAACTGGGTTCAGTTTTCCCTCACAGTGTAAATGACTATTCCCTAATGAACTTACAGTACATTTTGAGCCACATGTGAGACTATTTGGTTAATCAACGTGGCAATATAATTGTTTTTAACCCACTTTAATTTATATAATGTTTTTTTCCTTCATTCTTGTCGTGAATAACTGCCATATGTTATTCATCTCAGTAACACATATTGTCATCTCCAGGTAATAAAGAACGACTGATTGTTTTCACAAACCAGTGCTGACCTGTTTTCAATGGCAGTTTAGCTGCAGTATGTCAGAGTGAGGAAAGATGAGTCTCTCAGAGAAACAGAGGTAAGACTACGTCTAATTTTCAGAAAATAATTTTAAAGGGAACCCCTGGTGTTAAGACTTGTATGGTTTAATATAACGTAAATGATAAAATGTCTCTTACTGAAATATGTAGTAGAAAACCCATGAAAGATTTACGTTATTTAAAAAATCCATGACATATTTGGACAATGGGCGGTGCCATTTTGTTTGCTTTCTATGTCGATGATGTCAAATGGTTGCACTCATTGCTCTACTGACACTGTCATATTGCTATTTTTACCGCAACACTAGGTTATAGGCTATATCTACATTGATTTTTAAAATGAAATGTAAAAAAAAAAGGGTCTAAGTTTACAGTAATTATTGTGCAAATGCCTCATCACCGTCTGTGAAAAGAATGAGCAATGTGTGATGCGTACATGTTTCTGTGAAGGACTAGAGAGTGTGTGCCATTATCAGACACAGATGAACTTCTGTTAGTAAAGTTTTACATTGTATTTTTGCCAAAATACTATCACCTTTCTGGTTATAAATACAAAATCACATAAACAGAGATACAGAGAGAAAACGGTGCTCACTGGATTTGATTCATGTCATGCCTAGAAAACATTTTTACAGATCTTAAGTTAGCACAGACCCTATGTTAAACACTTGTGGATATTATGTTTTTAATCCACAATTTATCAGTCATGCTCAGTACCTCAGTGGTCATAGAAATACTGTGGCAAATGAGGACATCAGAATGGCAAGTTAATGCTGTTAATAATTACCAAAGTCTACAAACATACAGCAGTTCAATGACACAGATGTTTTACCAAAAACTGGACTTTGCTTTGATATCATACAGCGTGACAAGCAACAAGCCTGAAGGACAGAATATTAGTGTTTAAAATACTTCTTAATTATTGTGTTAGTCTGCAAAACTGTAAGTTTTAATACTTCCTCTATTACAGTAAATTGAGGGAATAAAATAGGGATTTATTTCATACTGTATATGTATGTAGCATTAACAAGTGGAGGAGATTGTGAATTAATTTTAAATCCGACTACGTGTTGAAGCACCAGGGAAATGCTCCCAATAAGGACACACAGTTAAGTTTTACTAATTGAAGGCAAAGAGAGAGTGAGATGTGAGTATCAATACAATAATATACTTTATTCTAAAAGCATCACTGTCGATAAAATTCTCCCCCAAGAAACACACCCACAAAATTACAGAAATAATTCTTCAGGGCCAGGAACAAGTGGGAACAAGGCAGGCCGGCTGCAACTCAGGAGGCCGTCCAAACCCACCTAAATTCACACCAAATCAGACACCACGCACCAGAGACGTGGGAACTGTATTGTGAGAGGGGGGGCGGGATTCTTCTTGGGGGGGTATAGTAGGCTGTGTTATGTATCCTGATTGACTTTATGATTAGTTAAATCTGTTTTGCACATGCATCGCCACAGAGTTAACCATTTCAGACAATACAGGACAGCCTCTGTCTCGTTCACTTCACGTCTGTGGGCGTTACGCACAGCTCAGTGTGGCCCAGGCACGGCGCCAGGATTCCAGTTTTGGATGGGCCAGACCAACTGTGGGTGGCCCTTAAATTAAAAATGTTAAATAAAAAAAAAACGTTATCCAATCACTGCTTAACCTAATAAAAAAATATTGACTAATATAGCCTACTGTTATATTATCTGTGCGTACACATAATATAGATTTTAATAGCTTGATGCTCTTTAAATATTTTGTTGCATTGTTAAAAGTTTCGGTGCATAGGACAGACCTATCCGCGATCGCTCTCCATGGTTCTGACCAAAGAAGAGCGCTTTGGAATCTCCATTACGCATGAAACGCATCATGGGCTGCGTTTCCCGATAACATTGTCTCTTAGCGCGCTACGAAGACTCTTAAGGTATAACTTAACTAAAGGTGTACTACCACTAAAGGTATATCATTTCTAGGCGTCTTCAGGGCTATCATCCACTCGCGAGGTATAGGCGCTGAAAGGCAGAGGCGCTGGCGCCCTCCTAGCAACGGCGCTGTTTTTGGTAAAACATGATTTTGACGACTTCATTAAGTTTTGTTTTATAGAAAACTGTTTTTAAAAGATATTCGTTTTGTATAAATTGTATCTTAATTTTGATCAATGTTTTATCAATCAATTGCCCGTATTTAATAAATAAGAAGCAAATATATAGCAGACAATGTAATAACCTTAGTGTAATTGACAGAATTAGCTACTAAAAAATATTTTGCTACCTAAAAGTTAAAGATTTTTTTTGTGTCACGCATGCATGCATGTCTATTTCCCTCATATTAAATATAAAACGCATGTGGACTGATATTTTTCCAATGTCTGGACTCCTTTATTAATGGAGCATATAAACAGACGTTTCAATATATTGGTATTAAATGCATTTTCTGAGAATTTATATTTCAAGTTTTTACTGCAAACGTCGAAATGCGCGCTCTTTGGTCCATCAGTGCTTGAGTCACTGATCACATTAGAATAAAATATCTCATAATAAAATACTAAATTGACTGATTTATGAATGTATATGCATAGTTCTCATCAGTCGGAAATACAGATAAACGCTTTCATTTGTTGTATTTTTGATCCTGAAAGAAAACAGAACAACAAAAGAGCGAATCATAGGCCTACATGGAGTCTGTATGTGTTAAGCCTCGTTTACCCCTCGTTTACACTGCACGCGTGTGCGGCTCGTTACGGCTGTGACGCGGCCACCGGAGCTGATACGCGGCCACTCTAGTCAATGCTCGTGTTTACACCAGCCGCGCCGCGGTGCGTTTCAGAAGCGTCCCAGAAGCGGCTCGCCGCGCCACTTGGCTAAAGATAGGCGCCTCGCCTATTTTTGACGGACGCCGCGTCAAAGACGCGCAGCTCAAATACAAAATAAAGTCAAAATAATCACCCCGAGTAAACTCCTGGTCATATTTCACATCACTACGATGCCAGAAACTGACAACAAGAGATTCGAAGTTGAAAAACTTGAAATTTCTTTGTTTTTGTTGTCCATAACTGGAATTTTAAGTGTATTAACTTCATCTGTATGGCTACAGCAAAATAAAGTATGGCATAGCAATAAACACAATAAAACCGGACAATATATAACAATTTAGCCATTAAAAACACGAAAAAAATCTATGAAAAAAACGTCAGACATGCAAATCTCGTGGTCTCGGGAATCCAGCGCTTCGCTTCTGAAATGCTTCTGGTGTGAGTTGACACCGCTCAGAAGACGGAACAAAACCTTGCCGAAGCCGTAACGCAACGCACACGCGTGCAGTGTAAACGAGGTTTTATGCTTCTTACGCGGACTTTTGGGACTCAGTTTTGAATTGGTGTCAAGGCGCAATGAATGAAATGCACAAATGGTAATTAAATAGAACCCCTGAAATGAACGAGGGCGAGCTGTTTTTATTTTCACAACATTTTGGAACATGAAAATTCATACCGGTAATATTAAGCCACTGAACGAAAAAAACAGCTGGCTGACCAGGGGTGGGGGGGTGGAGGGGGTCGGGCTGGGAGGGGGGGCGGCCGCCCCCCCGCCCCCCCTGTTCCAACGTCTATGCCACGCACACGCCGTAAGGAAACTGTGTCAGCACACACAAAACACTGTGAAGCACAAACCACCGAATGAAAGCAAATAGCCTCCCGTGTTCAACACCGAATCCTCACTGGCGCCTGGAGAGAAGAAAAAAGAAACGCACATTAACCAAAGATTACAAAAGAATAAATATAGCTGCGAGCAGCGATGGCGGGCCCAAGCCCGGTGGCACCGCCACCCCGGTGGCTTCAGGGCAACTGTGCACAGCGGGCAATAGGCACTTAAAACGGTTAAACATCAAAGGACTATGTCAAATTCACTCCACATTTACTGCACTACAAGGTGCTGCTATAGAGCCCCTCCTCCCATTTTCAAAGTATTACATGTGCCAAGTTTTAACATTATTCTGATGAATTTTGAAGCAAATCAGGTAAAAATAAGAGGGTGATCTCAATGTATGCTGAAAGTGACACATTTTCTGCTTCCAGTTGGTGGCGCTATGACTTTGAATCACAACAGTCACATCCATGTGATCAGCCTTGTACAACGAAGACTAAGCCGAAGTTTCATCAAAATCAATTAATGTACGCAGAAGTTATAACACTTTGTTTCCTTTTCTTGCCATAAATTCGTTGCCTCGCCACGGCCAAACCGTTTGAGATATCCAAAATCCGTTTGCAATTAAACAACTTCAATGTGATAGCAACAAGTTAAAAAAAGCTTGGTGTAAATTGGATAAACCCTGTAGGAGTAGTAGTATAAAATTCATAGCCTGTTTTTAAAAAAAATTAACATTCAAACAAAAATAGCCGACTTCCTGTTGGTCGGAGCTAATGAATGTAAATGAGAAAATTGTCCGGCTTAATGAGAACAATATGTGTACCGAGTTTGGTGACTGTAGAAAAAACTACCCCCCCACTTTTGTCAAAAGGTGGCGCTACTGTGCCCCTCCACCACGCCCATTTCTATGGCTTTGTCCATGTCTACTGGTTGACAATATTGATGTGTGTGTCGAGTTTCATGCAATTTGAAGCATGTTAAGAGCCTCAAAAACACTCAAGAATATTATTACAGTTTGACCTGTTGCCATGGCAACAATATTTCAAATATCAAAAATCCTGTCATAGGTCTACATCTGCTGTGTATTGACATTACACTGATGAAGTTTTGAAGCAAATTAGGTAAAAATAAGAGGGTGATCTCAAAGCATTTCAAAAAGTGATACACTTCCTGCTGTCAGTTGGTGGCGCTATAACTTTGACTCACAATAGTCACATCCATGTGATCAGACTACTACAACCAACACACTCGTGAAGTTCATAAAGATCAATATATGTATGCAGACGTTATAACACATTTCCTGTTTCCTTGTTCTCGCCATAAATTCGTTGCCTCGCCACGGCCAAACCGTTCGAGATATCAAAAATCCGCTGGCAATTTTTAATCATCAATGTCTTGACTTCATGCTGACCGAGTTTGGTGGCGATCGGATTAATCGCCTAGGAGGAGTATATCAAATTCCAGAGCATGCGTTTTTTCAAACAACCCTTAATAGCTGACTTCCTGTTGGTGTGGCGTTTAACTTAGAGCACGAAAGTTGTTCGGCCCGATGAGGTCTATATGTGTACTGAGTTTCATACTAATACGTGCAAGCGTGTTTAATATATGGACCAAATTTTCAGACTTTTTTCAAGGGGGCGCTGTCGAGCCCCCCTGCCACGCCCGGGTACCAGCCTCTCCGGCGTCCTAATGGCCGCAGATTCCAATGTGTGTGCAAATTTTCAGGAGTTTTTTGAGCATGTTAAGGCCCCCAAAAAGCCCCGGAAGACGGAAAAAAAAAAAAAAATAAAAAAAAAAAAAAAAAAAAAATAAATAAATATGCTGCGAGCAGCGATGGCGGGCCCAAGCCCGGTGGCACCGCCACCCCGGTGGCTTCAGGGCAACTGTGCACAGCGGGCAATAGGCACTTAAAACGGTTAAACATCAAAGGACTATGTCAAATTCACTCCACATTTACTGCACTACAAGGTGCCACTATAGAGCCCCTCCTCCTGCCCATTTCAAAGGATTACATGTGCCAAGTTTTAACATTATTCTGATGAATTTTGAAGCAAATCAGGTAAAAATAAGAGGGTGATCTCAATGTATGCTGAAAGTGACACATTTTCTGCTTCCAGTTGGTGGCGCTATGACTTTGAATCACAATAGTCACATCCATGTGATCAGCCTTGTACAACGAAGACTAAGCCGAAGTTTCATCAAAATCAATTAATGTATGCAGGAGTTATAACACTTTGTTTCCCTTTTCTTGCCATAAATTCGTTGCCTCGCCACGGCCAAACCATTTGAGATATCCAAAATCCGTTTGCAATTAAACAACTTCAATGTGTTAGCAACAAGTTAAAAAAAGCTTGGTGTAAATTGGATAAACCCTGTAGGAGTAGTAGTATAAAATTCATAGCCTGTTTTTTCAAAAAATTAACATTCAAACCAAAATAGCTGACTTCCTGTTGGTCGGAGCTAATGATGTAAATTAGAAAATTGTCCGGCTTGATGAGAACAATATGTGTACCGAGTTTGGTGACTGTAGGAAAAACTAACCCCCCACTTTTGTCAAAAGGTGGCGCTACTGAGCCCCTCCACCACGCCCATTTCTATGGCTTTGTCCATGTCTACTGGTTGACAATATTGATGTGTGTGTCGAGTTTCATGCAATTTGAAGCATGTTAAGAGCCTCAAAACACTCAAGAATATTATTACAGTTTGACCTGTTGCCATGGCAACAATATTTCAAATATCAAAAATCCTGTCATAGGTCTACATCTGCTGTGTATTGACATTACACTGATGAAGTTTGAAGCAAATCAGGTAAAAATAAGAGGGTGATCTCAAAACATTTCAAAAAGTGATACACTTCCTGCTGCCAGTTGGTGGCGCTATAACTTTGACTCACAATAGTCACATCCATGTGATCAGACTCCTATAACGAACACACTCGTGAAGTTTCATAAAGATCAATATATGTATGCAGACGTTATAACACATTTCCTGTTTCCTTTTTCTCGCCATAAATTCGTTGCCTCGCCACGGCCAAACCGTTCGAGATATCAAAAATCCCCTGGCAATTTTTCATCATCAGTGTCTTGACTTCATGCTGACCGAGTTTGGTGGCGATCGGATTAATCGTCTAGGAGGAGTATATCAAATTCCAGAGCATGCGTTTTCAACAACCTTAATAGCTGACTTCCTGTTGGTGTGGCGTTTAACTTAGAGCACGAAAGTTGTTCGGCCCGATGAGGTCTATATGTGTACTGAGTTTCATACTAATACGTGCAAGCGTGTTTAATATATGGACCAAATTTTCAGACTTTTTTCAAGGGGGTGCTGTCGAGCCCCCTGCCACGCCCGGTACCAGCCTCTCCGGCGTCCTAATGGCCGCGGATTCCAATGTGTGTGCCAATTTTCAAGAGTTTTTGAGCATGTTAAGGCCCCAAAATGCCCCAGAAGACGGAAAAAAATAAATTAAAAAAAAATAAAAAAAATAAATATAGCTGCGAGCAGCGATGGCGGGCCCAAGCCCGGTGGCACCGCCACCTCGTGGCTTCAGGGCAACTGTGCACAGCGGGCAATAGGCATTTAAAACGGTTAACATCAAAGTACTATGTCAAATTCACTCCACATTTACTGCACTACAAGGTGCCGCTATAGAGCCCTCCTCCCTGCCCATTTTCAAGGATTACATGTGCCAAGTTTTAACATTATTCTGATGAATTTTGAAGCAAATCAGGTAAAAATAAGAGGGTGATCTCAATGTATGCTGAAAGTGACACATTTTCTGCTTCCAGTTGGTGGCGCTATGACTTTGAATCACAATAGTCACATCCATGGATCAGCCTTGTACAACGAAGACTAAGCCGAAGTTTCATCAAATCAATTAATGTATGCAGAAGTTATAACACTTTGTTTCCCTTTTCTTGCCATAAATTCGTTGCCTCGCCACGGCCAAACCGTTTGAGATATCCAAAATCCGTTTGCAATCAAACAACTTCAATGTGTTAGCAACAAGTTAAAAACAGCTTGGTATAAATTGGATAAACCCTGTAGGAGTAGTAGTAATAAAATTTATAGCCTGTTTTTTCAAAAAATTTACATTCAAACCAAAATAGCCGACTTCCTGTTGGTCGGAGCTAATGCATGTAATTAGAAAATTGTCCGGCTTGATGAGAACAATATGTGTACCGAGTTTGGTGACTGTAGGAAAAACTAACCCCCCACTTTTGTCAAAAGGTGGCGCTACTGAGCCCCTCCACCACGCCCATTTCTATGGCTTTGTCCATGTCTACTGGTTGACAATATTGATGTGTGTGTCGAGTTTCATGCAATTTGAAGCATGTTAAGAGCCTCAAAAACACTCAAGAATATTATTAAAGTTTGATGTGTTGCCATGGCAACAATATTCAAATATCAAAATCCTGTCATAGGTCTACATCTGCTGTGTATTGACATTACACTGATGAAGTTTGAAGCAATCAGGTAAAATAAGAGGGTGATCTCAAAGCATTTCAAAAAGTGATACACTTCCTGCTGCAGTTGGTGGCGCTATAACTTTGACTCACAATACTCACATCCATGTGATCAGACTACTACAACCAACACACTCGTGAAGTTTCATAAAGATCAATATATGTATGCAGACGTTATAACACATTTCCTGTTTCCTTTTTCTCGCCATAAATTCGTTGCCTCGCCACGGCCAAACCGTTCGAGATATCAAAATCCGTTTGCAATCAAACAACTTCAATGTGTTAGCAACAAGTTAAAAAAAGCTTGGTGTAAATTGGATAACCCTGTAGGAGTAGTAGTATAAAATTCATAGCCTGTTTTTTCAAAAAATTAACATTCAACAAAATAGCTGACTTCCTGTTGGTCGGAGCTAATGAATGTAAATTAGAAAATTGTCCGGCTTGATGAGAACAATATGTGTACCGAGTTTGGTGACTGTAGGAAAACTAACCCCCCACTTTTGTCAAAAGGTGGCGCTACTGAGCCCCTCCACCACGCCCATTTCTATGGCTTTGTCCATGTCTACTGGTTGACAATATTGATGAGTGTGTCGAGTTTCATGCAATTTGAAGCATGTTAAGAGCCTCAAAAACACTCAAGAATATTATTACAGTTTGACCTGTTGCCATGGCAACAATATTTCAAATATCAAAAATCCTGTCATAGGTCTACATCTGCTGTGTATTGACATTACACTGATGAAGTTTGAAGCAAATCAGGTAAAAATAACAGGGTGATCTCAAGCATTTCAAAAAGTGATACACTTCCTGCTGCCAGTTGGTGGCGCTATAACTTTGACTCACAATAGTCACATCCATGTGATCAGACTACTACAACCAACACACTCCTGAAGTTTCATAAAGATCAATATATGTATGCAGACGTTATAACACATTTCCTGTTTCCTTTTTCTCGCATAAATTCGTTGCCTCGCCACGGCCAAACCGTTCGAGATATCAAAAATCCCTGGCAATTTTTAATCATCAGTGTCTTGACTTCATGCTGACCGAGTTTGGTGGCGATCGGATTAATCGTCTAGGAGGAGTATATCAAATTCCAGAGCATGCGTTTTTCAAACAACCCTTAATAGCTGACTTCCTGTTGGCGTGGCGTTTAACTTAGAGCACGAAAGTTGTTCGGCCCGATGAGGTCTATATGTGTACCAAGTTTCATACTAATACGTGCAAGCTTGTTTAATATATGGACCAAATTTTCAGACTTTTTTCAAGGGGGCGCTGTCGAGCCCCCTGCCACGCCCGGGTACCAGCCTCTGCGGCGTCCTAATGGCCGCGGATTCCAATGTGTGTGCCAATTTTCAAGAGTTTTTGAGCATGTTAAGGCCCCCAAAAAGCCCCGGAAGACGGAAAAAAAAAAAAA